>NW_019244804.1:25740-42305 GCF_002742605.1 Olea europaea var. sylvestris | reverse complement strand
CGAATTGCTAGTCCAATTTGATTGGAATCGAGCCAACGAAAAAGTGGTTTTTGATTCCATGATAAGTTCGGGTTTGTTCATTTTTGGCGAATTACTAGTCTAATTCGATTTGAATCGAGCCGACGAAATGAGGACTTTGATTACATGATAACTTTGGTTTGTTCATTTTTGGCGAGTTGCTGTCTAATTCGATTTAAATCGATCCAACGAATAGTGGTTTTTGATTTCCTGATAACTTCGGGTTTGTTCGTTTTTGGCGAATTGCTAATCTAATTCGATTGAAATCTTGCCAATGAAATGTGGTATTTGATTTCATGATAACTTTGGGTTTGCTCGTTTTTGGCGAAATGCTAGTCATATTCGTTTGGAATCGAGCCAATGAAAAGTGGCTTTTGATTTCATGATAACTTCGGGTTTGTTCATTTATGGCGAATTGCTAGTCTAATTCGATTGGAAACGACCCAATGAAAAGTGGTATTTGATATCGTGAGAACTTCGGGTTTGTTCGTTTTTATCGAATTGCTAGTCTAATTCGATTGGAATCTAGCCAATGAAAAGTGGTATTTGATTTCATGATAACTTCGGGGTTGCTCATTTTTGGCGAATTGCTAGTCTAATTCGATTGGAATCGAGCTAATGAAAAGTGGCTTTTGATTTCAGCATAACTTCGGATTTGTTCATTTTTGGCGAATTGCTAGTCTAATTCGATTGGAATCGAGCCAATGAAAAGTGGTATTTGATTTCATGATTACTTCGTGTTTGTTCATTTTTGATGATTTGCTAGTCTAATTCGATTGGAATCGAGCCTATGAAAAGTGGTTTTTGATTTCACGATAACTTCGGGCTTGTTCATTTTTGGCGAATTGCTAGTCTAATTCGATTGGAATCTAGCCAATGAAAAGTGGTATTTGATTTAATGAAAACTTCGGGTTTGTTCGTTTTTGGCGAATCGCTAGTCTAATTCTATTGGAAGCGGGCCAATGAAAAGTGGTTTTTGATTTCATGATGACTTCGGGTTTGTTCCTTTTTGGCGAATTCTAGTCTAATTCGATTGGAATCAGGCCAACGAAAAGTGGATTTTGATTTCATGATAACTTCGGTTTGTCCGTTTTTGGCGAATTACTAGTCTAATTTGATTCGAATCGGGCCAACGAAAAGTGGATTTTGATTTCATGATAACTTCGGTTTGTCCGTTTTTGGCGAATTACTAGTCTAATTTGATTCGAATCGGGCCAACGAAAAGTGGATTTTGATTTCATGATAAATTCGATTTGTTCATTTTTGTCGAATTGCTGGCTAATTCGATTGGACTCGAGCCCAGGAATAGTGGTTTTTGTTTTCATGATAACTTCAGATTTGTTTGTTTTTGGTGAGTTGCTAGTCTAATTCGATTGGAATCGAGCAACGAAAAGGTTTTTTTGATTTCATGATAACTTCGGGCCTGTTCGATTTTGGCGAATTGCTAGTTTAATTCGATTGGAATTGAGCCAATGAAAAGTGGCTTTTGATTTCATGATAACTTCGGGTTTGTTCTTTTTTGGTGAATAGCTAGTCTAATTCGATTGGAATCGAGCCAATGAAAAGTGGTATTTGATTTCATGATAACTTCGGGTTTGTTCTTTTTTGGTGAATAGCTAGTCTAATTCGATTGGAATCGAGCCAATGAAAAGTGGTATTTGATTTCATGATAACTTCGGGTTTGTTCTTTTTTGGTGAATAGCTAGTCTAATTCGATTGGAATCGAGCCAATGAAAAGTGGTATTTGATTTCATGATAACTTCGGGTTTGTTCTTTTTTGGTGAATAGCTAGTCTAATTCGATTGGAATCGAGCCAATGAAAAGTGGTATTTGATTTCATGATAACTTCGGGTTTGTTCTTTTTTGGTGAATAGCTAGTCTAATTCGATTGGAATCGAGCCAACAAAAAGAGGACTTTGATTTCATGATAAGGTCAGTTTGTTCATTTTTGGTGATTTGCCGTCTAGTTCGATTGGAATCTATCCAATTAATAGCGGTATTTGAATTCAAAATAACTTCGGGTTTGTTCATTTTTGGTGAATTGCTAATCTAATTCAATTGGAATCTATCCAATGAAAAGTGGCATTTGATTTCATGATAACTTCGGGGTTGATCATTTTTGGAAAATTGCCAGTCTAATTCGATTGGAATCGAGCCAATGAAAAGTGGCTTTTGATTTCATGATAACTTCGGACTTTTTAGTTTTTTGGCGAATTCTAGTCTAATTTGATTGTTATTGGGCCAGTGATGTGGGTTTTGATTTCATAAAAAATCGTGCTTGCTCATTTTTGGCGAATTGTTAGACTAATTCGATTGGAATCGAGCCAATGAAAAGCGACTTTTGATTTGATGATAACTTCCGGTTTGTTCATTTTTTGCAAATTGCTTGTCTAAATTGATTGGAATCGAGCCAACGAAAAGTGATTTTTGATTTCATGATAAGCTCGGGTTTGTTCATTTTTGGCGAATTACTAGTCTAATTCGATTGGAATCGAGCCAATGAAAAGTGGGCTTTGATTTTAGGGTAACTTCGGGTTTGTTAGTTTTTGGCGAATTGCTAGTCTAATTCGATTGGAATCTATCCGATGAAAAGTGGTATTTGATTTCATGATAACATATGGTTTGTTCATTTTTTGCGAAATGCTAGTCTAATTCGATTGGAATCGAGCCAACCAAAAGTGATTTTTGATTTCATGATAGCTTCGGGTTTGTTCGTTTTTGGCGAATTGCTAGTCTAATTCGATTGGAATCGATCCAATGAAAAGGTGCTTTTGATTTCATGATAACTTCGGATTTGTTGGTTTTTTACGTATTGCTAGTCTAATTCGATTGGAATCGAGCCAACAAAAAGTGGTTTTTGATATCTTGATAACTTCGGGTTTGTTCATTTTCATGCGAATTGCTAGTCAAATTCGATTGGAATCGACCCAAGGAAAAGTATTTTTTGATTTCATGATAAATTCGGGTTTGTTCGTTTTAGGCAAATTGCTAGTCTAATTCGATTTCAATCGACCCGTTGAAAAATGGTTTTTGATTTCATGATAACTTCGGGATTGTTCGTTTTTGGCGAATTGCTAGTCTAATTCGATTGAAATCTTGGCAATGAAAAGTGGTATTTGATTTCACGATAACCTCGAGTTTGCTCGTTTTTTTGTGTGATGCTAGTCTAATTCGATTGGAATCGAGCCAATGAAAAGGCACTTTTGATTTCATGACAACTTCGGGTTTGTTCATTTTTGGCGAATAGCTAGTCTAATTCGATTGGAATCTAGCCATTGAAAAGTGGTATTTGATTTCATGATAACATCAGGTTTTTTTCATTTTTCGCGAATTGCAAGTCTAATTCGATTGGAATCGACCCAAGGAAAAGTGGATTTTGATTTCATGATAACTTCGGTTTGTTCGTTTTTGACGAATTGCTGTCTAATTCGACTGGACTCGATCCAATGAATTGTGGTTATTGATTTCATGATAACTTCGGATTTGTTAGTTTTTGGCGAATTGCTAGTCTAATTCGATTGGAATCGAGCAATGAAAAGTGGTTTTTGTTTTCATGATAACTTCGGGTTTGTTCGATTTTGGTGAATTCCTAGTTTAATTTGACTGGAATAGAGCTAACGAAAAGTTGTATTTGATTTCATGATAACTTCAGGTTTGTTCATTTTTGGCAAATAACTAGTCTAATTCGATTGGAATCGACCCAATGAAAAGTGGTTTTCGATTTCATGATAACTTCGGGATTGTTCATTTTTTGGTGAATTGTTAGTCTAATTCGATTGGAAGCGGGACAATGAAAAGTGGTTTTCGATTTCATGATAACTTCGGGATTGTTCATTTTTTGGTGAATTGTTAGTCTAATTCGATTGGAAGCGGGGCAATGAAAATTGGTTTTTGATTTCATGATGACTTCGGGTTTGTTCCTTTTAGCGAATTCTAGTCTAATTTGATTGGAATCGGGCCAACGAAAAGTGGATTTTGATTTCATGATAACTTCGGTTTGTCCGTTTTGGCGAATTGCTAGTCTAATTCGACTGGAATCGAGAAAACGAAAAGTGGTTTTTGATTTCATGACAACTTTGGGTTTGTTCATTTTTGGCGAATTGCTATTCTAATTTGATTGGAATCAAGCCAACGAAATGTGGTTTTTGATTTAATGATAATTTCGAATTTTTTGGTTTTTGGCGAATTGCAAGTTTAATTCGATTGGAATCAAGCAACGAAAAGTGGTTTTTGATTTCATGATAACTTCAGGCTTGTTCGATTTTGGCGAATTCCTAGTTTAATTTGATTGGAATCGAGCCAACGAAATGTGGTATTTGATTTCATGATAACTTTAGGTTTGTTCATTTTTAGTAAATAGCTAGTCTAATACGATTGAAATCGACCCAATGAAAAGTAGTTTTTGATTTCATGATAACTTCGGGATTGTTCGTTTTTTGGCGAATTGCTAGTGTAATTCGATTGGAAGCGGGCAAATGAAAAGTGGTTTTTGATTTCATGATAACTTCGATTTTGTTCATTTTTAACGAATTCTAGTCTAATTCGATTGGAATCGGACAAATGAAAAGTGGATTTTGATTTCATGATAACTTCGGTTTATCCGTTTTTGACGAATTGCTAGTTTAATTCGATTGGAAACGAGACAACGAAAAGTGGTTTTTGATTTCATCATAACTTTAGGTTTCTTCGTTTTTGGCGAATTGCTAGTCAAATTTGATTGGAATCGAGCCAACAAAAAGTGGTTTTTGATTTCATGATAACTTCGAATTTGTTGGTTTTTGGCGAATTGCTAGTCTAATTCGATTGGAATCGAGCAACGAAAAGTGGTTTTTGATTTCATGATAACTTCGGGTTTGTTTGATTTTAGCGAATTCCTAGTTTAATTAGATTGGAATCGAGCCAACGAAAAGTGGTACTTGATTTCAAAATAACTTCAGGTTTGTTCATTTTTGGCAAATAGCTAGTCTAATTCGATTGGAATCGACCCAATAAAAATTGGTTTTTTATTTCATGATAACTTCGGGATTGTTCATTTTTTAGCGAATTGCTAGTATAATTCGATTGGAAGCGGGCCAATGAAAAGTGATTTTTGATTTCATGATGACTTCGGGTTTGTTCCTTTTTGGCGAATTCTAGTCTAATTCGATTGGAATCGGGCCAACGAAAAGTGGATTTTGATTTCAAGATAACTTCGGTTTGTCCATTTTTGGCGAATCGCTAGTCTAATTCGATTGGAATCGAGACAACGAAAAGTGGCCTTTGATTTCATGACAACTTTGGGTTTGTTCATTTTTGGCGAATTGCTAGTCTAATTCGATTGGAATCAAGCCAACGAAATGTGGTTTTTGATTTCATGATAACTTCGAATTTGTTGGTTTTTGGTGAATTGCTAGTCTAATTCGATTGGAATCGGGCAACGAAAAGTGGTTTTTGATTTTATGATAACTTCGGGTTTGTTCAATTTGGGCGAATTCCTAGCTTAATTTGATTGGAATCAAGCCAACGGAAAGTGGTATTTGGTTTCATGAAAACTTCAGGTTTGTTCATTTTTAGTAAATAGCTAGTCGAATTCGACTGGAATCGACCCAATGAAAACTGGGTTTTGATTTCATGATAACTTTGGGATTGTTCGTTTTTTGGCGAATTGCTAGTCTAATTCGATTGGAAGCGGGCAAATGAAAAGTGGTTTTTGATTTCGTGATGACTTCGGGTTTGTTCCTTTTTGGCGAATTCTAGTCTAATTCGATTGGATTCGAGCCAACGAAAAGTGGATTTTGATTTCACGATAACTTCGAATATGTTGGCTTTTGGCGAATTGCTAGTCTAATTCGATTGGAATCGAGCAACGAAAAGTGGTATTTGATTTCATGATAACATCAGGTTTTTTCATTTTTGACGAATTGCTAGTCTAATTCGATTGGAATCGACCCAAGGAAAAGTGGTTTTTGATTTCATGATAACTTCGAATTTGTTCGTTTTTAGCGAATTATTAGTCTAATTCGATTGGAATCGGGCCAACTAAAAGTGGATTTTGATTTCATGAGAACATTGGTTTGTTCGTTTTTGGCAAATTACTGTGTTATTCGATTGGACTGGATCCAATGAACAGCGATTTTTGATTTCATGATAACTTCGAATTTGTTGGTTTTTAATGAATTGCTAGTCTAATTCGATTAGAATCGAGCAACGAAAAGTGGTTTTTGATTTCATGATGACTTCGGGTTTGTTCGATTTTGGCGAATTCCTAATTTAATTTGATTAGAATCAAGCCAACGAAAAGTGGTATTCGATTTCACGATACCTTCAGGTTTGTTCATTTTTGGCAAATAGCTATTCTATTTCGTTTGGAATCGACCCAATGAAAAGTGGTTTTTGATTTAATGATAACTTCAGGATTTGTCATTTTTTGGCGAATTGCTAGTCTAATTCGATTGAATGTGGGCCAATGAAAAGTGGTCTTTGATTTCATGATGACTTCGGGTTTGTTCCTTTTTAGCGAATTGTAGTCTAATTCGATTGGAATCGGGCCAACGAAAAGTTGATTTTGATTTCATGATAACTTCGGTTTGTCCGTTTTTTACGAACTGCTAGTCTAATTCGATTGGAATGGAGCCAACGAAATGTGGTTTTTGATTTCGTGATAACTTCGAGTTTTTTCATTTTTGGCGAATTGTTAGTCTAATGTGATGCGAATCAAGCCAACGAAAAGTGGTTTTTGATTTCTTGATAACTTTGGGTTTGTTCATTTTTGGTGAATTACTAGTCTAATTCGATTGGAATTGGGCCAACGAAAAGTGGATTTTGATCTCATGATAACTTCGATTTGTTCCTTTTCGGCAAATTCCAGTCTAATTCGATTGGAATTGGGCCAACGAAAAGTGGATTTTGATTTCATGATAACTTCGGTTTGTCTATTTTTGGCGAATTGCTTGTTTAATTCGATTGGAATCGAGACAACGAAAGGTGGTTTTTGATTTCATGATAACTTTGGGTTTGTTCGTTTTTGGCGAATTGCTAGTCAAATTTGATTGAAATTGAGCCAACGAAAAGTGGTTTTTGATTTCATGATAACTTCGAATTTATTGGTTTTTGGCGAATTGCTAGTCTAATTCGATTGGAATCGGGCAACGAAAAGTGGTTTTTGGTTTCATGATAACTTCGGGTTTGTTCGATTTTAACGAATTCCTAGTTTAATTAGATTGGAATCGACCCAACGAAAAGTGGTACCTGATTTTAAGATAACTTCAGGTTTGTTCATTTTTGGCAAATAGCGTGTCTAATTCGATTGGAATCGAGCCAATGAAAAGTGGGTTTTGATTTCATGATAACTTCGGGATTGTTCGTTTTTTAGCGAATTGCTAGTCTAATTCGATTGGAAGCGGGCCAATGAAAAGTGGTTTTCGATTTCATGATGACTTCGGGTTTGTTCCTTTTTGGCGAATTCTAGTCTAATTCGAGTGGAATCGGGCCAACGAAAAGTGGATTTTGATTTCAAGATAACTTCGGTTTGTCCATTTCTGGCGAATCGCTAGTCTAATTCGATTGGAATCGAGACCACGAAAAGTGGTTTTTGATTTCATGACAACTTTGGGTTTGTTTGTTTTTGGTGAATTGCTAGTCTAATTTGATTGGAATCAAGCCAACGAAATGTGGTTTTTGATTTCATGATAACTTCGAATTTTTTGGTTTTTGGCGAATTGCTAGGCTAATTCGATTGGAATCGAGCAGCGAAAAGTGATTTTTAATTTCATGATAACTTTGGGTTTGTTCGATTTTGGCGTATTCCTAGTTTAATTTGATTGGAATTGAGCCAACGAAAAGTGGTATTTGATTTCATGATAACTTCAGGTTTGTTCATTATTAGCAAATAGCTAGTCTAATTCGACTGGAATCGACCTAATGAAAAGTGGGTTTTGATTTCATGATAACTTCGGGATTGTTCCTTTTTTGGCGAATTGCTAGTCTAATTCGATTGGAAGCGGGCAAATGAAAAGTGGTTTTTGATTTCATGACGACTTCGGGTTTGTTCATTTTTGGCGAATTCTAGTCTAATTCGATTGGAATTGGGCCAACTAAAAGTGGATTTTGATTTCATGATAACTTCGGTTTGTCCAATTTTGGCGAATTGCTAGTTTAATTCGATTGGAATCGAGCCAACCAAAAGTGGATTTTGATTTCTTGATAACTTCGATTTGTTCATTTTTGGCGAATTGCTAGTCAAATTAGATTGGAATCGAGCCAGCGAAAAGTGGTTTTTGATTTCATGATAACTTCGAATTTGTTGGTTTTTGGTGAATTGCAAGTCTAATACGATTGGAATCCAGCAACGAAAAGTGGTTTTTGATTTCATGATAACTTCGGGTTTGTTCGATTTTAGCGAATTCCTAGTTTAATTAGACTGGAATCGAGCCAACGAAAAGTCGTACTTGATTTCAAGATAACTTTAGGTTTTATCATTTTTGGCAAATAGCTAGTCTAATTCGATTGGAATCGACCCAATGAAAAGTGGGTTTTGATTTCATGATAACTTTGGGATTGTTCGTTTTTTAGCGAATTGCTAGTCTAATTCGATTGGAAGAGGTCCAATGAAAAGTGGTTTTTGATTTCATGATGACTTCGGGTTTGTTGCTTTTTAGCTAATTCTAGTTTAATTCAATTGGAATCGGGCCAACGAAAAGTGGATTTTGGTTTCGAGATAACTTCGGTTTGTCCGTTTTGGCGAATTGCTAGTCTAATTCGATGGAAATCGAGGCAACGAAAAGTGGTTTTTGATTTCATGACAACTTTAGGGTTGTTCATTTTTTGCGAATTGCTAGTCTAAATTGATTGGAATCAAGCCTACGAAATGTGGTTTTTGATTTCATGATAACTTCGAATTTGTTGGTTTTTGGCGTATTGCTAGTCTAATTCGTTTGGAATCAAGCAACGAAAAGTGGTTTTTGATTTCATGATAACTTCGGGTTTGTTCGATTTTGGTGAATTCCTAGCTTAATTTGATTGGAATCGAGCCAACGAAAAGTGGTATTTGGTTTCATGATAACTTCAGATTTGTTGGTTTTTGACGAATTGCTAGTCTAATTCGATTGGAATGGAGCAACGAAAAGTGGTTTTTGATTTCCTGATAACTTCGGATTTGTTCGATTTTGGCGTATTCCTAGTTTAATTATTGGAATCGAGCCAACGAAAAGTGGTATTTGATTTCATGATAACTTCAGGTTTGTTCATTTTTGGCAAATAGCTAGTCTAATTCGATTGGAATTGACCCAATGAAAAGTGGTTTATGATTTCATCATAACTTCGGGATTGTTCGTTTTTTGGCGAATTACTAGTCTAATTCGATTGGAATCGAGCCAAGGAAAAGGTGCTTTTGATTTCATGATAACTTCGGGTTTGTTCATTTTTGGCGAATTGCTAGTCCAATTCGATTGGAATCGAGCCAATGAAAAGTGGCTTTTGATTTCATGATAACTTCGGGCTTGTTAGTTTTCGGCGAGTTCTAGTCTAATTCGATTGTTATCGGGCCAGCAATGTGGGTTTTGATTTCATTAAAACTTCGAGTTTGTTCGTCTTTGGCGAATTGTTAGTCTAATTCGATTGTAATCGAGCCAATGAAAAGTGGCTTTTGATTTAATGATAACTTTGGGTTGTTCATTTTTTACGAATTGCTAGTCCAATTTGATTGGAATCGAGCCAACGAAAAGTTGTTTTTGATTCCATGATAAGTTTGGGTTTGTTCATTTTTGGCGAATTACTAGTCTAATTCGATTTGAATCGAGCCGACGAAATGAGGACTTTGATTACATGATAACTTTGGTTTGTTCATTTTTGGCGAGTTGCTGTCTAATTCGATTTAAATCGATTCAACGAATAGTGGTTTTTGATTTCCTGATAACTTCGGGTTTGTTCGTTTTTAGCGAATTGCTAATCTAATTCGATTGAAATCTTGCCAATGAAAAGTGGTATTTGATTTCATGATAACTTTGGGTTTGCTCGTTTTTGGCGAAATGCTAGTCATATTCGTTTGGAATCGAGCCAATGAAAAGTGGCTTTTGATTTCATGATAACTTCGAGTTTGTTCATTTTTGGCGAATTGATAGTCTAATTCGATTGGAATCTACCCAATGAAAAGCAGATTTTTATTTCATGGTAACTTCAGCATTGTTCATTTATGGCGAATTGCTAGTCTAATTCGATTGGAAACGACCCAATGAAAAGTGGTATTTGATATCGTGAGAACTTCAGGTTTGTTCATTTTTAACGAATTGCTAGTCTAATTCGATTGGAATCTAGCCAACAAAAAGTGGTATTTGATTTCATGATAACTTTGGGGTTGCCCATTTTTGGCGAATTGCTAGTCTAATTCGATTGGAATCGAGCCAATGAAAAGTGGCTTTTGATTTTAGTATAACTTCGGATTTGTTCATTTTTGGCGAATTGCTAGTCTAATTCGATTGGAATCGAGCCAATGAAAAGTGGCATTTGATTTCATGATTACTTCGGGTTTGTTCATTTTTGATGATTTGCTAGTCTAATTCGATTGGAATCGAGCCTATGAAAAGTGGTTTTTGATGTCACGATAACTTCGGGCTTGTTAGTTTTTGGCGAATTGCTAGTCTAATTCGATTGGAATCTAGCCAATGAAAAGTGGTATTTGATTTAATGATAACTTCGGGTTTGTTCATTTTTGGCGAATTGCTAGTCTATTTCTATTGGAAGCGGGCCAATGAAAAGTGGTTTTTGATTTCATGATGACTTCAGGTTTTTTCCTTTTTGGCGAATTCTAGTCTAATTCGATTGGAATCGGGCCAACGAAAGTGGATTTTGATTTCATGATAACTTCGGTTTGTCCGTTTTTGGCGAATTACTAGTCTAATTTGATTCGAATCGGGCCAACGAAAAGTGAATTTTGATTTCATGATAAATTCGGTTTGTTCATATTTGTCGAATTGTTGTCTAATTCGATTGGACTCGAGCCTAGGAATAGTGGTTTTTGTTTTCATGATAACTTCGGATTTGTTTGTTTTTGGCGAGTTGCTAGTCTAATTCGATTGGAATCGAGCAACGAAAAGTTTTTTTTGATTTCATGATAACTTCGGGCCTGTTCGATTTTGGCGAATTGCTAGTTTAATTTGATTGGAATCGAGCCAATGAAAAGTGGCTTATGATTTCATGATAACTTCGGGTTTGTTCTTTTTTGGTGAATAGCCAGTCTAATTCGATTGGAATCGGCCCAATGAAAGGTGGTTTTTTATTTCATGGTAACTTCGATATTGTTTATTTTTGGCGAATTGCTAGTCTAATTCGATTGGAATCGAGCCAATGAAAAGTGGTACTTGATATCATTAGAACTTCGGGTTTGTTCATTTTTGGCGAATTTCTAGTCTAATTTGATTGGAATGTAGCCAATGAAAAGTGGTATTTGATTTCATGATAACTTCGGGGTTGATAATTTTTGGCGAATTGCCAGTCTAATTCGATTGGAATCGGCCCAATGAAAAGTGGTTTTTTATTTCATGGTAACTTCGATATTGTTTATTTTTGGCGAATTGCTAGTCTAATTCGATTGGAATCGGCCCAATGAAAAGTGGTTTTTTATTTCATGGTAACTTCGATATTGTTTATTTTTGGCGAATTGCTAGTCTAATTCGATTGGAATCGGCCCAATGAAAAGTGGTTTTTTATTTCATGGTAACTTCGATATTGTTTATTTTTGGCGAATTGCTAGTCTAATTCGATTGGAATCGGCCCAATGAAAAGTGGTTTTTTATTTCATGGTAACTTCGATATTGTTTATTTTTGGCGAATTGCTAGTCTAATTCGATTGGAATCGGCCCAATGAAAAGTGGTTTTTTATTTCATGGTAACTTCGATATTGTTTATTTTTGGCGAATTGCTAGTCTAATTCGATTGGAATCGAGCCAACAAAAAGAGGACTTTGATTTCATGATAAGGTCAGTTTGTTCATTTTTGGCGATTTGTCGTCTAGTTCGATTGGAATCGATCCAATGAATAGCGGTATTTGAATTCAAGATAACTTCGGGTTTGTTCATTTTTGGTAAATTGCTAATCTAATTCAATTGGAATCTATCCAATGAAAAGTGGTATTTGATTTCATGATAACATCGGGGTTGATCATTTTTGGCGAATTGCCAGTCTAATTCGATTGGAATCGAGCCAATGAAAAGTGGCTTTTGATTTCATGATAACTTCGGACTTTTCAGTTTTTTGGCGAATTCTAGTCTAATTTGATTGTTATTGGGCCAGTGATGTGGGTTTTGATTTCATAAAAACATCGTGCTTGCTCATTTGTGGTGAATAGCTAGTCTAATTCGATTGGAATCGGCCCAATGAAAAGTGGTTTTTTATTTCATGGTAACTTCGATATTGTTTATTTTTGGCGAATTGCTAGTTTAATTCGATTGGAGTCGAGCCAATGAAAAGTGGTATTTGATATCATGAGAACTTCGGGTTTGTTCATTTTTGGCGAATTGCTAGTCTAATTCGATTGGAATCTAGCCAATGAAAAGTGGTATTTGATTTCATGATAACTTCGGGGTTGATCACTTTTGGCGAATTGCTAGTCTAATTCAATTGGAATCCAGCCAATGAAAAGTGACCTTTTTTAGGATAACTTCGGGTTTGTTAGGTTTTGGCGAATTGCTAGTCTAATTCAATTGGAATCTAGCAAATGAAAAGTGTTATTTGATTTCATGATAACTTCGGGTTTGTTCATTTTTGGCGAATTGCTAGCCTAATTCGATTGGAATCGAGCCAACGAAAAGTGGTTTTTAATTTTATGATAACTTCGGGTTTGTTCATTTTTGGCAAATTACTAGTCTAATTCGATTGCAATCGAGCCAACAAAAAGAGGACTTTGATTTCATGATAAGGTCAGTTTGTTCATTTTTAGCGATTTGTCGTCTAGTTCGATTGGAATCGATCCAATGAATAGCGGTATTTGAATTCAAGATAACTTCGGGTTTGTTCATTTTTGGTGAATTGCTAATCTAATTCAATTGGAATCTATCCAATGAAAAGTGGTATTTGATTTCATGATAACTTCGGGGTTGATCATTTTTGGCGAATTGCTAGTCTAATTCGATTGGGATCGAGCCAATGAAAATTGGCTTTTGATTTCATGATAACTTCGGGCTTTTTAGTTTTTGGCGAATTCTAGTCTAATTTGATTGTTATTGGGCCAGTGATGTGGGTTTTGATTTCATAAAAACATCGTGCTTGCTCATTTTTGGCGAATTGTTAGTCTAATTCGATTGGAATCTAGCAAATGAAAAGTGTTATTTGATTTCATGATAACTTCGGGTTTGTTCGTTTTTGGCGAATTGCTAGCCTAATTCGATTGGAATCGAGCAAACGAAAAGTGGTTTTTATTTCATGATAACTTCGGGTTTGTTCATTTTTGGCAAATTACTAGTCTAACTCGATTGCAATCGAGCCAACAAAAACAGGACTTTGATTTAATGATAAGGTCAGTTTGTTCATTTTTAGCGATTTGTCGTCTAGTTCGATTGGAATCGATCCAATGAATAGCGGTATTTGAATTCAAGATAACTTCGGGTTTGTTCATTTTTGGTGAATTGCTAATCTAATTCAATTGGAATCTATCCAATGAAAAGTGGTATTTGATTTCATGATAACTTCGGGGTTGATCATTTTTGGCGAATTGCTAGTCTAATTCGATTGGGATCGAGCCAATGAAAATTGGCTTTTGATTTCATGATAACTTCGGGCTTTTTAGTTTTTGGCGAATTCTAGTCTAATTTGATTGTTATTGGGCCAGTGATGTGGGTTTTGATTTCATAAAAACATCGTGCTTGCTCATTTTTGGCGAATTGTTAGTCAAATTCAATTGGAATCGAGCCAATGAAAAGTTGCTTTTGATTTGATGATAACTTCGGGTTGGTTCGTTTTTTGCAAATTGCTAGTCTAATTTGATTGGAATCGAGCCAACGAAAAGTGGTTTTTGATTTCATGATAAGCTCGGGTTTGTTCGTTTTTGACGAATTACTAGTCTAATTCGATTGGAATCGAGATAATGAAAAGTGGGCTTTGATTTTAGGATAACTTCGGGTTTGTTAGTTTTTGGCGAATTGCTAGTCTAATTCGATTGGAATCTATCCAATGAAAAGTCGTATTTGATTTCATGATAACTTCAGGTTTGTTCGTTTTTTGTGAAATGCTAGTCTAATTAGATTGGAATCGAGCCAATGAAAAGTGGTTTTTGATTTCATGATAACTTCGGGTTTGTTCATTTTTGGAGAATTGCTAGTCTAATTCGATTGGAATCGAGCCAATGAAAAGGTGCTTTTGATTTCATGATAACTTCGGGTTTGTTTATTTTTGGCGAATTGCTAGTCTAATTCGATTGGAATCGAGCCAGTGAAAAGTAGCTTTTGATTTCATGATGACTTCGGCCTTTTTAGTTTTTGGCGAATTCTAGTCTAATTTGATTGTTATTGGGCCAATGATGTGGGTTTTGATTTCATAAAAACATCGGGCTTGCTCATTTTTGGCGAATTGTTAGTCTAATTCGATTGGAATCGAGCCAATGAAAAGTGGCTTTTGATTTGATGATAACTTCCGGTTGTTCAATTTTGCGAATTGCTAGTCTAATTAGATTGGAATCGAGCCAACGAAAAGTGGTTTTTGATTTCATGGTAAGCCCGGGTTTGTTCATTTTTGGCGAATTACTAGTCTAATTCGATTGGAATCAAACCGATGAAAAGAGGACTTTGATTTCATGATAACTTTGGTTTGTTCGTTTTTGGCGAATTGCTGTCTAATTCGATTAAATCGATGCAACGAATAGTTGTTTTTGATTTCATGATAACTTCGAGTTTGTTCGTTTTTGGCGAATTTCTAATCTAATTCAGTTGAAATCTTCCCAATGAAAAGTGGTATTTGATTTCATGAAAACTTCGGGTTTGTTCGTTTTTGGTGAAATGCTAGTCTAATTCGACTGGAATCGACCCAATGAAAAGTGGCTTTTGATTTCATGATAACTTCGGGTTTGTTCATTTTTTGGCGAATTGCTAGTCTAATTCGATTGGAATCGACCCAATGAAAAGCAGCTTTTTATTTCATGGTAACTTCAACATTGTTCATTTTAGGCGAATTGCCAGTCTAATGCGAATGGAATCGAGCCAATGAAAAGTGGTGTTTGATTTCATGAGAACTTCGGGTTTGTTCGCTTTTGGCGAAATGCTAGTCTAATTCGATTGGAATCGAGCCAGCGAAAAGTGGTTTTTGATTTCATGATAACTTCGGGTTTGTTCATTTTCGGCGAATTGCTTGTCTAATTCGATTGGAATCGAGCCAATGAAAAGGTGCTTTTGATTTCATGATAACTTTGGGTTTGCTCATTTTTGGCGAAATGCTAGTCTAATTCGATTGGAATCGAGGCAGCGAAAAGTGGCTTTTGATTTCACCTTACCTTTGGGTTTGTTCATTTTTTACGAATTGCTAGTCTAATTCGATTGGAATCGACCCAATGAAAAGTGGTTTTTTATTTCATGGTAACTTGGATATTGTTCATTTTTGGCAAATAGCTAGTCTAATTCAATTGGAATCGAGCCAATGAAAAGTGGTATTTGATATCATGAGAACTTCGGGTTTGTTCATTTTTGGCGAATTGCTAGTCTAATTCAATTGGAATCTAGCCAATGAAAAGTGGTATTTGATTTCATGATAACTTCGGGGTTGATCTTTTTTGGCGAATTGCTAGTCTAATTCGATTGGAATCGAGCCAATGAAAAGTGGCTTTTGATTTCATGATAACTTCGGTCTTTTTAGTTTTTGGCGAGTTCTAGTCTAATTTGATTGTTATTGGGCCAGTGATGTGGGTTTTGATTTCATAAAAACATCGGGCTTGCTCATTTTTGGCGAATTACTAGTCTAATTCGATTGGAATCGAGCCAACGAAAAGTGATTTTTGATTTCATGAGAAGCTCGGGTTTGTTCATTTTTGGCGAATTGTTAGTCTAATTCGATGGGAATCGAGCCAATGAAATGTGGCTTTCGATTTGATGATAACTTCGGCTTTGTTCATTTTTTGTAAATTGCTAGTCTAATTTGATTGGAATCGAGCCAACGAAAAGTGATTTTTGATTTCATGAGAAGCTCGGGTTTGTTCATTTTTGGCGAATTACTAGTCTAATTCGATTGGAATCGAGCCAATGACAAGTGGGCTTTGATTTCATGCAAACTTTGGGTTGATCGTTTTTGGCGAATTGCTGTCTAATTCGACTGGAATCGAGCCAAGGAAAAGTGGTTTTTGATTTCATGATAACTTTGGGTTTGTTCGTTTTTGACGAATTTCTAATCTAATTCAATTGAAATCTTCCCAATGAAAAGTGGTATTTGATTTCATGAAAACTTCGGGTTTGTTCGTTTTTGGTGAAATGCTAGTCTAATTCGACTGGAATCGACCCAATGAAAAGTGGCTTTTGATTTCATGATAACTTCGGGTTTGTTCATTTTTTGGCGAATTGCTAGTCTAATTCGATTGGAATCGACCCAATGAAAAGCAG
>NW_019244804.1:0-25703 GCF_002742605.1 Olea europaea var. sylvestris | reverse complement strand
GATTGGAATCGAGCCAATGAAAAGTGGGCTTTGATTTTAGGATAACTTCGGGTTTGTCAGTTTTTGGTGAATTGCTAGTCTAATTCGATTGGAATCTATCCAATGAAAAGTGGTATTTGATTTCATGATAAGTTCGGGTTTGTTCATTTTTTGCGAAATGCTAGTTTAATTTGATTAGAATCGAGCCAACGAAAAGTGGTTTTTGATTTTGATGATAACTTCGGGTCTGTTGGTTTTTGGGAAATTGCTAGTCTAATTCCATTGGAATCGAGCCAATGAAAAGGGGCTTTTGATTTCATGATAACTACGGGTTTGTTCGTTTTTGGCGAATCGCTAGTCTAATTCGATTGGAATCGAGCCAATGAAAAGTGGGTTTTGATTTCGTGATAACTTCGGGCTATTTAGTTTTTGGCGAATTCTAGTCTAATTTGATTGTTATTGGGCCAGTGATGTGGGTTTTGATTTTATAAAAACATCGGGCTTGTTCATTTTTGGCGAATTGTTAGTCTAATTAGATTGGAATCGAGCCAATGAAAAGTGACTTTTGATTTTATGATAACTTCGGGTTTGTTTGTTTTTTGCAAATTGCTTGTCAAATTTGATTGGAATCGAGCCAGGGAAAAGTGGTTTTTGATTTCATGATAAGCTCGGGTTTGTTCATTTTTGGCGAATTACTAGTCTAATTCGATTGGAATCGAGCCAATGAAAAGTGGCTTTTGATTTCATGATAACTTCGGTTTGTCCGAATTTAGCGAATTACTAGTCTAATTCGATTGGAATCAAACCGATGAAAAGAGGACTTTGATTTCATGATAACTTCGGTTTGTCCGAATTTAGCGAATTACTAGTCTAATTCGATTGGAATCAAACCGATGAAAAGAGGACTTTGATTTCATGATAACTTCGGTTTGTCCGAATTTAGCGAATTACTAGTCTAATTCGATTGGAATTGAGCTAATGAAAAGTGGTTTTACATTTCAAGATAACTTCGAGTTTGTTCATTTTTGGTGAATAACTAGTCTAATTCGATTGGAATCAAACCGATGAAAAGAGGACTTTGATTTCATGATAACTTTGGTTTGTTCGTTTTTGGCGAATTGCTGTCTAATTCGACTGGAATCGAGCCAAGGAGAAGTGGTTTTTGATTTCATGATAACTTTGGGTTTGTTCGTTTTTGACGAATTTCTAATCTAATTCAATTGAAATCTTCCCAATGAAAAGTGGTATTTGATTTCATGAAAACTTCGGGTTTGTTCGTTTTTGGTGAAATTCTAGTCTAATTCGACTGGAATCGAGCCAATGAAAAGTGGCTTTTGATTTCATGATTACTTCAGGTTTGTTCATTTTTGGCGAATTGCTAGTCTAATTCGATTGGAATCGACCCAATGTAAAGCGGTTTTTTATTTCATGGTTACTTCAACATTGTTCATTTTAGGCGAATTGCTAGTCTAATGCGATTGGAATCGAGCCAATGAAAAGTGGTGTTTGATTTCATGATAACTTCGGGTTTGTTCGCTTTTGGCAAAATGCTAGCCTAATTCGATTGGAATCGAGCCAAAGAAAAGTGGCTTTTGATTTGATGATAACTTCGGGCTTTTTAGTTTTTGGCGAATTCTAGTCTAATTTGATTGTTATTGGGCCAATGATGTGGGTTTTGATTTCATAAAAACATCGGGCTTGCTCATTTTTGGCGAATTGTTAGTCTAATTCGATTGGAATCGAGCAATGAAAAGTGGCTTTCGATTTGATGATAACTTCGGGTTTGTTCATTTTTTGCAAATTGCTAGTCTAAATTGATTGGAATCGAGCCAACGAAAAGTGATTTTTGATTTCATGATAAGCTCGGGTTTGTTCATTTTTGGCGAATTACTAGTCTAATTCGATTGGAATCGAGCCAATGAAAAATGGGCTTTGATTTTAGGATAACTTCGGCTTTGTTAGTTTTTGGCGAATAGCTAGCCTAATTCGATTGGAATCTATCCAATGAAAAGTGGTATTTGATTTCATGATAACTTCGGGTTTGTTCTTTTTTGCGAAATGCTAGTCGAAGTAGATTGGAATCGAGCCAACGAAAAGTGGTTTTTGATTTCATGATAACTTCGGGTTTGCTCGTTTTGGGCGAAATGCTAGCCTAAATTGATTGGAATCGAGCCAGTGAAAAGTGGCTTTTGATTTCATGATAACTTTGGGTTTGTTCATTTTTGACGAATTGCTAGTCTAATTCAATTGGAATCAACCCAATGAAAAGCGATTTTTTATTTCATGGTAACTTGGATATTGTTCATTTTTGGCGAATTGCTAGACTAATTCGATTGGAATCGAGCCAATAAAAAGTGGTATTTGATATCATGAGAACTTCGGGTTTGTTCATTTTTGGAGAATTGCTAGTCTAATTCATTTGGAATCTAGCCATTGAAAAGTGGCATTTCATTTCATGATAACTTCGGGGTTGATCATTTTTGGCGAATTGCTTGTCTAATTCGATTGGAATTGAGCCAATGAAAAGTGGGCTTTGATTTTAGGATAACTTCGGGTTCGTTAGTTTTTGGCGAATTATTAGTCTAATTCGATTGGAATGTATCCAATGAAAAGTGGTATTTGATTTCATGATAACTTCGGGTTTATTCGTTTTTTGCGAAATGCTAGTTTAATTCGATTGGAATCGAGCCAAGAAAAAGTGGTTTTTGATTTCATGATAACTTCGGGTTTGTTCGTTTTTGGCGAATTGCTAGTTTAATTCAATTGGAATCGAGCCAAGAAAAAGTGGTTTTTGATTTCATGATAACTTCGGGTTTGTTCGTTTTTGGCGAATTGCTAGTTTAATTCAATTGGAATCGAGCCAATGAAAAGGTGCTTTTGATTTCATGATAACTTCGGGCTTGTTCGTTTTTGGCGAATTGCTAGTCTAATTCGATTGGAATCGGGCCAATGAAAAGTGGCTTTTGATTTCATGATAACTTCGGGCTTTTTAGTTTTTGGCGAATTCTAGTCTAATTTGATTGTTATTGGGCTAGTGATGTGGGTTTTGATTTCATAAAAACATCGGCCTTGTTCATTTTTGGCGAATTGTTAGTCTAATTCGATTGGAATCGAGTCAATGAAAAGTGGCTTTTGATTTGATGATAACTTCGGGTTTGTTCGTTTTTTGCAAATTGCTAGTCTAATTTGATTGGAATCGAGCCAACGAAAAGTGGTTTTTGATTTCATGATAACTTCGAGTTTGTTCGTTTTTGGCGAATTGCTAGTCTAATTCGATTGGAATCGAGCCAATGACAAGTGGGCTTTGATTTTAGGATAACTTCGGGCTTGTTAGTTTTTGGCGAATTGCTAGTCTAATTCGATTGGAATCTATCTAATGAAAAGTGGTATTTGATTTCATGATAACTTCGGGTTTGTTCATTTTTCGCGAAATGCTAGTCTAATTCAATTGGAATCGAGCCAACGAAAAGTGGTTTTTGATTTCATGATAACTTCGAGTTTGTTCGTTTTTGGCGAATTGCTAGTCTAATTTGATTGGAATCGAGCCAATGAAAAGGTGCTTTTGATTTCACGATAACTTCGGGTTTGCTCATTTTTGGCGAAATGCTAGTCCAATTCGATCGGAATCGAGCCAGTGAAAAGTGGCTTTTGATTTCATGATAACTTTGGGTTTGTTCATTTTTTACGAATTGCTAGTCTAATTCGATTGGAATCGACCCAATGAAAAGTAGTTTTTTTTTCATGGTAACTTGGATATTGTTCATTTTTGGCGAATTGCTAGTCTAATTCGATTGGAATCGAGCCAATGAAAAGTTGTTTTTGGTTTCATGACAACTTCGACTTTGTTCGTTTTTGGCGAATTGCTAGTCTAATTCGATCGGAATCGAGCCAGTGAAAAGTGGCTTTTGCTTTCATGATAACTTTGGGTTTGTTCATTTTTTACGAATTGCTAGTCTAATTCGATTGGAATCGACCCAATGAAAAGTAGTTTTTTTTTCATGGTAACTTGGATATTGTTCATTTTTGGCGAATTGCTAGTCTAATTCAATTGGAATCGAGCCAATGAAAAGTGGTATTTGATATCATGAGAACTTCGGGTTTTTTCGTTTTTGGCGAATTGCTAGTCTAATTCAATTGGAATCCAGCCAACGAAAAGTGGTATTTGATTTCATGTGAACTTCGGGGTTGATCATTTTTGGCGAATTCCTAGTCTAATTCGATTGGAATCGAGCCAATGAAAAGTGGCTTTTGATTTCATGATAACTTCGGGCTTTTTAGATTTTGGCAAATTCTAGTCTAATTTGATTGTTATTGGGCCAGTGATGTGGGTTTTGATTTCATAAAAACATCGGGCTTGCTCATTTTTGGCGAATTGTTAGTCTAATTCGATTGGAATCGAGCCAATGAAAAGTGGCTTTTGATTTCATGATAACTTCGGGCTTTTTAGATTTTGGCAAATTCTAGTCTAATTTGATTGTTATTGGGCCAGTGATGTGGGTTTTGATTTCATAAAAACATCGGGCTTGCTCATTTTTGGCGAATTGTTAGTCTAATTCGATTGGAATCGAGCCAATGAAAAGTGGCTTTTGATTTGATGAGAACTTCGGGTTTGTTCATTTTTTGCAAATTGCTAGTCTAATTTGATTGGAATCGAGCCAACGAAAAGCGGTTTTTGATTTCATTATAAGCTCGGGTTTGTTCATTTTTGGCGAATTACTAGTCTAATTCGATTGGAATCGAGCCAATGACAAGTGGGTTTTGATTTTAGGATAACTTCGGGTTTGTTAGTTTTTGGCGAATTGCTAGTCTAATTCGATTGGAATCTATCCAATGAAAAGTGGTATTTGACTTCATGATAACTTCGGGTTTGTTCGTTTTTTGCGAAATGCTAGTCTAATTCGATTGGAATCGAGCCAACGAAAAGTGGTTTTTGATTTCATGATAACCTCGGGTTTGTTCATTTTTGGCGAATTGCTAGTCTAATTCGATTGGAATCGAGCCAATGAAAAGGTGCTTTTGATTTCATGATAATTTCGGTTTTGTTCGTTTTTGGCGAATTGCTAGTCTAATTCGATTGGAATCGAGCCAATGAAAAGTGGCTTTTGATTTCATGATAACTTCGGGCTTTTTAGTTTTTGCCGAATTCTAGTCTAATTTTGATTGTTATTGGGCCAGTGATGTGGGTTTTGATTTCATAAAAACATCGGGCTTGCTCATTTTTGGCTAATTGTTAGTATAATTCGATTGGAATCGATCCATTGAAAAGTGGCCTTTGATTTGATGATAACTTCGGGTTTGTTCGTTTTTTGCAAATTGCTAGTCTAATTTGATTGGAATCGAGCCAACGAAAAGTGGTTTTTGATTTCATGATAAGCTCGGGTTTGTTCATTTTTGGCGAATTACTAGTCTAATTCGATTGGACTCAAACCGATGAAAAGAGGACTTTGATTTCATGCTAACTTTGGTTTGATCGTTTTTGGCGAATTGCTGTCTAATTCGATATAAATTGATCAAACGAATAGAGGTTTTTCATTTCATGATAACTTCGGGTTTGTTCATTTTTGGTGAATTGCTAATCTAATTCAATTGGAATCTTGCCAATGAAAAGTGGTATTTAATTTCATGATAACTTCGGGTTTGCTCGTTTTGGGCGAAATGCTAGTCTAATTCGATTGGAATCGAGCCAGTGAAAAGTGGCTTTTGATTTCATGATAACTTTGGGTTTGTTCATTTTTTACGAACTCCTAGTCTAATTCGATTCGAATCGACCCAATGAATAGCGGTTTTTTATTTCATGGTAACTTGGATATTGTTCATTTTTGGCGAATTGCTAGTCTAATTCGATTGGAATCGAGCCAATGAAAAGTGGTATTTGATATCATGAGTACTTCGGGTTTGTTTATTTTTGGCGAATTGCTAGTCTAATTTTGATTTCATGATAACTTCGGGCTTTTTAGTTTTTGGCGAATTCTAGTCTAATTTGATTGTTATTGGGCCAGTGATGTGGGTTTTGATTTCATAAAAACATCGGGCTTGTTCATTTTTGGCGAATTGTTAGCCTAATTAGATTGGAATCGAGCCCATGAAAAGTGACTTTTGATTTGATGATAACTTCAGGTTTCTTTGTTTTTTGCAAATTGCTTGTCTAATTTGATTGGAATCGAGCCAAAGAAAAGTGGTTTTTGATTTCAAGATAAGCTCGGGTTTGTTCATTTTTGGCGAATTACTAGTCTAATTCGATTGGAATCGAGCCAATGACAAGTGGGCTTTGATTTTAGGATAACTTCGGGCTTGTTAGTTTTTGGCGAATTGCTAGTCTAATTCGATTGGAATCGACCCAATGAAAAGTGGTTTTTTATTTGATGGTAACTTGGATATTGTTCATTTTTGGCAAAATGCTAGTCTAATTCAATTGGAATCGAGCCATTGAAAAGTGGTAATTGATATCATGAGAACTTCGGGTTTGTTCGTTTTTGGCGAATTGCTATTCTAATTCAATTGGAATCTAGCCAATGAAAAGTGGTATTTGATTTCATGATAACTTCGGGGTTGATCATTTTTGGCGAATTGCTAGACTAATTCGATTGGAATCGAGCCAATGAAAAGTGGCTTTTGATTTCATGATAACTTCGGGCTTTTTAGTTTTTGGCGAATTCTAGTCTAATTTGATTGTTATTGGGCCAGTGATGTGGGTTTTGATTTCATAAAAACATCGGGCTTGTTCATTTTTGGCGAATTGATAGCCTAATTAGATTGGAATCGAGCCAATGAAAAGAGACTTTTGGTTTGATGATAACTTCGGGTTTGTTCGTTTTTTGCAAATTGCTTGTCTTCTTTGATTGGAATCGAGCCAACGAAAAGTGGTTTTTGATTTCATGATAAGCTCGGGTTTGTTCATTTTTGGCGAATTACTAGTCTAATTCGATTGGAATCAAGCCAATGACAAGTGGGCTTTGATTTTAGGATAACTTCGGGTTTGTTCATTTTTGGCGAATTGCTAGTCTAATTCGATTGGAATCTATCCAATGAAAAGTGGTATTTGATTTCATGATAACTTCGGGTTTGTTAATTTTTTGCGAAATGCTAGTCTAATTCGACTGGAATCGAGCCAAGGAAAAGTGGTTTTTGATTTCAAGATAACTTCGGGTTTGTTCGTTTTTTGCGAATTGCTAGTCTAATTCGATTGGAATCGAGCCAATAAAAAGGTGCTTTTGATTTCATGATAACTTCGGGTTTGTTCATTTTTGGCGAATTGCTAGTCTAATTCGATTGGAATCGAGCCAATGAAAAGTGGCTTTTGATTTCATGAAAACTTCGGGCTTTTTAGTTTTTGGCGAATTCTAGTCTAATTTGATTGTTATTGGGCCAGTGATGTGGGTTTTGATTTCATAAAAACATCGTACTTGCTCATTTTTGGCGAATTATTAGTATAATTCGATTGGAATCGAGCCAATGTAAAGTGGCTTTTGATTTGATGATAACTTCGGGTTTGTTCATTTTTCGCAAATTGCTAGTCTAATTTGATTGGAATCGAGCCAATGAAAAGTGGTTTTTGATTTCATGATAAGCCCGGGTTTGTTCATTTTTTGCGAATTACTAGTCTAATTCGATTGGACTCAAACCGATGAAAAGAGGACTTTGATTTCATGCAAACTTTGGGTTGATCGTTTTTGGCGAATTGCTGTCTAATTCGATATAAATTGATCCAACGAATAGATGTTTTTCATTTCATGATAACTTCGGGTTTGTTCATTTTTGGTGAATTGCTAATCTAATTCAATTGGAATCTTGCCAATGAAAAGTGGTATTTGATTTCATGATAACTTCGGGTTTGCTCGTTTTGGGCGAAATGCTAGTCTAATTCGATGCAATCGAGCCAGTGAAAAGTGGCTTTTGATTTCAGGATAACTTTGGGTTTTTTCATTTTTTACGAACTGCTAGTCTAACTCGATTGGAATCGACTCAATGAATAGCGGTTTTTTATTTCATGGTAACTCGGATATTGTTCATTTTTGGCGGATTGCTAGTCTAATTCGATTGGAATCGAGCCAATGAAAAGTGGTATTTGATATCATGAGAACTTCGGGCTTGTTTATTTTTGGCGAATTGCTAGTCTAATTCATTTGGAATCTAGCCAATGAAAAGTGGTATTTGATTTCATGATAACTTCGGGGTTGATCATTTTTGGCGAATTGCTAGTCTAATTCGATTGGAATCTATCCAATGAAAAGTGGTATTTGATTTCATGATAACTTCGGGTTTGTTCATTTTTTGCGAAATGCTAGTTTAATTCGATTGGAATCGAGCCAACGAAAAGTGGTTTTTGATTTCATGATAAGTTCGGGTTTGTTCATTTTTGGCGAATTGCTAGTCTAATTCGATTGGAATCGAGCCAATGAAAAGTGGTATTTGATATCATGAGAACTTCGGGCTTGTTTATTTTTGGCGAATTGCTAGTCTAATTCATTTGGAATCTAGCCAATGAAAAGTGGTATTTGATTTCATGATAACTTCGGGTTTGTTCATTTTTTGCGAAATGCTAGTTTAATTCGATTGGAATCGAGCCAACGAAAAGTGGTTTTTGATTTCATGATAAGTTCGGGTTTGTTCATTTTTGGCGAATTGCTAGTCTAATTCGATTGGAATCGAGCCAATGAAAAGTGGTATTTGATATCATGAGAACTTCGGGCTTGTTTATTTTTGGCGAATTGCTAGTCTAATTCATTTGGAATCTAGCCAATGAAAAGTGGTATTTGATTTCATGATAACTTCGGGTTTGTTCATTTTTTGCGAAATGCTAGTTTAATTCGATTGGAATCGAGCCAACGAAAAGTGGTTTTTGATTTCATGATAAGTTCGGGTTTGTTCATTTTTGGCGAATTGCTAGTCTAATTCGATTGGAATCGAGCCAATGAAAAGTGGTATTTGATATCATGAGAACTTCGGGCTTGTTTATTTTTGGCGAATTGCTAGTCTAATTCATTTGGAATCTAGCCAATGAAAAGTGGTATTTGATTTCATGATAACTTCGGGTTTGTTCATTTTTTGCGAAATGCTAGTTTAATTCGATTGGAATCGAGCCAACGAAAAGTGGTTTTTGATTTCATGATAAGTTCGGGTTTGTTCATTTTTGGCGAATTGCTAGTCTAATTCGATTGGAATCGAGCCAATGAAAAGTGGTATTTGATATCATGAGAACTTCGGGCTTGTTTATTTTTGGCGAATTGCTAGTCTAATTCATTTGGAATCTAGCCAATGAAAAGTGGTATTTGATTTCATGATAACTTCGGGTTTGCTCGTTTTTGGCGAAATGCTAGTCTAATTCGATTGGAATTGAGCCAGTGAAAAGTGGCTTTTGATTTCATGATAACTTTGGGTTTGTTCATTTTTTACGAATTGCTAGTCTAATTCGATTGGAATCGACCCAATGAAAGTGGTTTTTTATTTCATGGTAACTTGGATATTGTTCATTTTTGGCAAATTGCTAGTCTAATTCATTTGGAATCGAGCCAATAAAAAGTGCTATTTGATATCATGAGAACTTCGGATTTGTTCGTTTTTGGCGAATTGCTAGTCTAATTCATTTGGAATCTAGCCATTGAAAAGTGGTATTTGATTTCATGATAACTTCGGGGTTGATCATTTTTGGCGAATTGCTAGTATAATTCGATTGGAATCGAGCCAATGAAAAGTGGGCTTTGATTTTAGGATAACTTCGGGTTTGTTAGTTTTTGGCGAATTGCTAGTCTAATTCGATTGGAATCTATCCAATGAAAAGTGGTATTTGATTTCATGATAACTTCGGTTTGTTCGTTTTTTGCGAAATGCTAGTTTAATTCGATTGGAATCGAGCCAAGGAAAAGTGGTTTTGATTTCATGATAACTTCGGGTTTGTTCGTTTTTGGCGAATTGCTAGTCTAATTCGATTGGAATCGAATTATAAAAAGGTGCTTTTGATTTCACGATAACTTCGGGTTTGTTCGTTTTTGGCGAATTGCTAGTCTAATTCGATTGGAATCGAGCCAATGAAAAGTGGCTTTTGATTTCATGATAACTTCGGACTTTTTTGTTTTTGGCGAATTCTAGTCTAATTTGATTGTTATTGGGCCAGTGATGTGGGTTTTGATTTCATAAAAACATCGGGCTTGTTCATTTTTGGCGAATTGTTAGTCTAATTCGATTGGAATCGAGCCAATGAAAAGTAGCTTTTGATTTGATGATAACTTCGGGTTTGTTAGTTTTTTGCAAATTGCTAGTCTAATTTGATCGGAAACGAGCCAACGAAAAGTGGTTTTTGATTTCATGATAAGCTCGTGTTTATTCATATTTAGCGAATTACTAGTCTAATTCGATTAGAGTCGAGCCAATGACAAGTGGGCTTTGATTTTAGGATAACTTCGGGCTTGTTAGTTTTTGGCGAATTGCTAGTCTAATTCGATTGGAATCTATCCAATGAAATGTGGTATTTGATTTCATGATAACTTCGGGTTTGTTCGTTTTTTTCGAAATGCTAGTGTAATTCGACTGGAATCGAGCCAACGAAAAGTGGTTTTTGATTTCATGTTAACTTCGGGTTTGTTCGTTTTTGGCGAATTGCTAGTCTAATTCGATTGGAATCGAGCCAATGAAAAGGTGCTTTTGATTTCATGATAACTTTGGGTTTGTTCATTTTTGACGAATTGCTAGTCTAATTCGATTGGAATCGAGCCAATGAAAAGTGGCTTTTGATTTCATGATAACTTCGGGCTTTTTAGTTTTTGGCGAATTCTAGTTTAATTTGATTGTTATTGGGCCAGTGATGTGGGTTTTGATTTCATAAAAACATCGGGCTTGCTCATTTTTGACGAATTGCTAGTCTAATTCGATTGGAATCGACCCAATGAAACGCGGTTTTTTATTTCATGGTAACTTGGATATTGTTCATTTTTGGCGAATTGCTAGTCTAATTCGATTGGAATCGAGCCAATGAAAAGTGGTATTTGATATCATGAGAACTTCGGGTTTGTTCGTATTTGGCGAATTGCTAGTCTAATTCAATTGGAATCTAGCCAATGAAAAGTGGTATTTGATTTCATGATAACTTAGGGGTTGATCATTTTTGGCGAATTGCTAGTCTAATTCGATTGGAATCGAGCAAATAAAAAGTGGCTTTTGATTTCATGATAATTTCAGGCTTTTTAGTTTTTTGCGAATTCTAGCCTAATTTGATTGTTATTGGGCCAGTGATGTGGGTTTTGACTTCATAAAAGCATCGGCTTGCTCATTTTTGGCGAATTGTTGGTCTAATTCGATTGGAATCGAGCCAATGAAAAGTGGCTTTCAATTTGATGATAACTTCTGGTTTGTTCGTTTTTTGCAAATTGCTATTCTAATTTGATTGGAATCGAGCCAACGAAAAGTGGTTTTTGATATCATGATAAGCTCGGATTTGTTCATTTTTGGCGAATTACTAGTTTAATTCGATTGGAATCGAGCCAATGCCAAGTGGGCTTTGATTTTAGGATAACTTCGGGTTTGTTAGTTTTTGGCGAATTTCTAGTCTAATTCGATCGTAATCTATCCAATGAAAAGTGGTATTTGATTTCATGATAACTTCGGGTTTGTTCGTTTTTTGCGAAATGCTAGTCTAATTTGATTGGAATCTATCCAATGAAAAGTGGTATTTGATTTCATTATAACTTCGGGTTTGTTCATTTTTTTGCGAAATGCCAGTCTAATTCGATTGGAATCGAGCCACGGAAAAGTGGTTTTTGATTTCATGATAACTTCAGGTTTGTTTGTTTTTGACGAATTGCTAGTCTAATTCGATTGGAATCTAGCCAATGAAAAGGTGCTTTTGATTTCATGATAACTTCGGGTTTGTTCGTTTTTGGTGAATTGCTAGTCTAATTCGATTGGAATCGAGCCAATGAAAAGTGGCTTTTGATTTCATGATAACTTCGGGCTTTTTAGTTTTTAGCGAATTCTAGTCTAATTTGATTGTTATTGGGCCAGTGATGTGGGTTTTGATTTCATAAAAACATCGGGCCTGTTCATTTTTGGCGAATTCTTAGTCTAATTAGATTGGAATCGAGCCAATGAAAAGTGACTTTCGATTTGATGATAACTTCGGGTTTGTTCATTTTTTGCAAATTGCTTGTCTAATTTGATTGGAATCGAGCCAACAAAAAGTGGTTTTTGATTTCATGATAAACTCGGGTTTGTTCATTTTTGGCGAATTACTAGTCTAATTCTATTGGAATCGAGCCAATGACAAGTGGGCTTTGATTTTAGGATAACTTCGGGCTTGTTCGTTTTTGGCGAATTGCTAGTCTAATTCGATTGGAATCTATCCAATGAAAAGTGGTATTTGATTTCATTATAACTTCGGGTTTGTTCATTTTTTTGCGAAATGCCAGTCTAATTCGATTGGAATCGAGCCATGGAAAAGTGGTTTTTGATTTCATGATAACTTCAGGTTTGTTTGTTTTTGGCGAATTGCTAGTCTAATTCGATTGGAATCTAGCCAATGAAAAGGTGCTTTTGATTTCATGATAACTTCGGGTTTGTTCGTTTTTGGTGAATTGCTAGTCTAATTCGATTGGAATCGAGCCAATGAAAAGTGGCTTTTGATTTCATGATAACTTCGGGCTTTTTAGTTTTTGGCGAATTGCTAGTCTAATTTGATTCTTATTGGGCTAGTGATGTGGGTTTTGATTTCATAAAAACATTAGGCTTGTTCATTTTTGGCGAATCGTTAGTTTAATTCGATTGGAATCGAGCCAATGAAAAGTGGCTTTTGATTTGATGAAAACTTCGGGTTTGTTCGTATTTTGCAAATTGCTAGTCCAATTTGATTTGAATCGAGGCAACGAAAAGTGGTTTTTGATTTCATGATAAGCTCGAGTTTGTTCATTTTTAGCGAATTACTAGTCTAATTCGATTGGAATCGAGCTAATGACAAGTGGGCTTTGATTTTAGGATAACTTCGGGCTTGTTAGTTTTTGGCGAATTGCTAGTCTAATTCGATTGGAATCGAGCTAATGACAAGTGGGCTTTGATTTTAGGATAACTTCGGGCTTGTTAGTTTTTGGCGAATTGCTAGTCTAATTCGATTGGAATCAATCCATTGAAAAGTCGTATTTGATTTCATGATAACTTCGGGTTTGTTCATTTTTTGCGAAATGCTTGTCTAATTCGATTGGAATCGAGCCAACGAAAAGTGGTTTTTGATTCCATGATAACTTCGGGTTTGTTCATTTTTAGCGAATTGCTTGTCTAATTCAATTGGAATCGAGCCAATGAAAAGGTACTTTTGATTTAATGATAACTTCGGGTTTGTTTGTTTTTGGCGAATTGCTAGTCTAATTCGATTGGAATCCAGCCAATGAAAAGTGGCTTTTGATTTCATGATAACTTCGGGCTTTTTAGTTTTTGGCGAACTCTAGTCTAATTTGATTGTTATTGGGCCTGTGATGTGGGTTTTGATTTCATAAAAACATCGGGCATGCTAATTTTTGGCGAATTGTTAATCTAATTCGATTGGAATCGAGCCAATGAAATGTGGCTTTCGATTTGATGATAACTTCGGGTTTGTTAGTTTTTTGCAAATTGCTAGTCTAATTTGATCGGAATCGAGCCAACGAAAAGTGGTTTTTGATTTCATGATAAGCTCGGATTTGTTCATTTTTGGCGAATTACTAGTCTAATTCGATTGGAATCGAGCCAATGAACAGTGGGCTTGGATTTTAGGATAACTTCGGGTTTGTTAGTTTTTGGCGAATTGCTAGTCTAATTCGATTGGAATCTATCCAATGAAAAGTGGTATTTGATTTCATGATAACTTCGGGTTTGTTCATTTTTTGCGAAATGCTAGTCTAATTCGATTGGAATCGAGCCAACGAAAAGTGGTTTTTGATTTCATGATAACTTCGGGTTTGCTCGTTTTAGGCGAAATGCTAGTCTAATTCGATTGGAATCGAGCCAGTGAAAAGTGGCTTTTGATTTCATGATAACTTTGGGTGTGTTCATTTTTGGCGAATTGCTAGTCTAATTCGATTGGAATCGAGCCAGTGAAAAGTGGCTTTTGATTTCATGATAACTTCGGGCTTTTTAGTTTTTAGCGAAATCTAGTCTAATTTGATTGTTATTAGGTAAGTGATGTTGGTTTTGATTTCATAAAAACATCGGGCTTGTTCATTTTTGGCGAATTGTTAGTCTAATTCGATTGGAATCGAGCTAATGTAAAGTGGCTTTTGATTTGATGATAACTTCGGGTTTGTTCGTTTTTCGCAAATTGCTAGTCTAATTTGATTGGAATCGAGCCAATGAAAAGTGGTTTTTGATTTCATGATAAGCTCGAGTTTGTTCATTTTTCGCGAATTACTAGTCTAATTCGATTGGAATCGAGCCAATGACAAGTGGGCTTTGATTTTAGGATAACTTTGGGCTTGTTCGTTTTTGGCGAATTGCTAGTCTAATTCGATTGGAATCGAGCCAATGAAAAGTGGCTTTTGATTTCATGATAACTTCGGGCTTTTTAGTTTTTGGCGAATTGCTAGTCTAATTTGATTCTTATTGGGCCAGTGACGTGGGTTTTTATTTCATAAAAACATTGGGCTTGTTCATTTTTGGCGAATTGTTAGTCTAATTCGATTGGAATCGAGCCAATGAAAAGTGGCTTTTGATTTGATGAAAACTTCGGGTTTGTTCGTTTTTTGCAAATTGCTAGTCCAATTTGATTGGAATCGAGGCAACGAGAAGTGGTTTTTGATTTCATGATAAGCTCGAGTTTGTTCATTTTTAGCGAATTACTAGTCTAATTTGATTGGAATCGAGCCAATGACAAGTGGGCTTTGATTTTAGGATAACTTCGGGCTTGTTAGTTTTTGGCGAATTGCTAGTCTAATTCGATTGGAATCTATCCAATGAAATGTGGTATTTGATTTCATGATAACTTCGGGTTTGTTCATTTTTTGCGAAATGCTAGTCAAATTCGATTGGAATCGAGCCAACGAAAAGTGGTTTTTGATTCCATGATAACTTCGGGTTTGTTCGTTTTTAGCGAATTGCTAGTCTAATTCAATTGGAATCGAGCCAATGAAAAGGTGCTTTTGATTTCATGATAATTTCGGGTTTGTTTATTTTTGGCGAATTGCTAGTCTAATTCGATTGGAATCGAGCCAATGAAAAGTGGCTTTTGATTTCATGATAACTTCGGGCTTTTTAGTTTTTGGCGAATTCTAGTCTAATTTGATTGTTATTGGGCCAGCGATGTGGGTTTTGATTCCATAAAAAACGTCGGGCTTGCTCATTTTTGACGAATTGCTAGTCTAATTCGCTTGGAATCGACCCAATGAAAAGCGGTTTTTTATTTCATGGTAACTTGAATATTGTTCATTTTTGGCAAATTGCTAGTCTAATTCGATTGGAATCGAGCCAATGAAAAGTGGTATTTGATATCATGAGAACTCCGGGTTTGTTCGTTTTGGGCGAATTGCTAGTCTAATTCAATTGGAATCTAGCCAATGAAAAGTGGTATTTGATTTCATGATAACTTCGGGGTTGATCATTTTTGGCGAATTGCTAGTCTAATTCGATTGGAATCGAGCCAATGAAAAGTGGCTTGTGATTTCATGATAACTTCGGGCTTTTTAGTTTTTGGCGAATTCTAGTCTAATTTGATTGTTATTGGGCCAGTGATGTGGGTTTTGATTTCATAAAAACATTGGGCTTGCTCATTTTTCGCGAATTGTTAGTCTAATTCGATTGGAATCGAGCCAATGAAAAGTGGCTTTCGATTTGATGATAACTTCGGGTTTGTTAGTTTTTTACAAATTGCTAGTCTAATTTGATTGGAATCGAGCCAACGAAAAGTGGTTTTTGATTTCGTGATAAGCTCGGGTTTGTTCATTTTTGGCGAATTACTAGTCTAATTCGATTGGAATCGAGCCAATGAACAGTGGGCTTTGATTTTAGGATAACTTCGGGTTTGTTAGTTTTTGGCGAATTGCTAGTTTAATTCGATTGGAATCTATCCAATGAAAAGTGGTATTTGATTTCATGATTTGTTCATTTTTTGCGAAATGCTAGTCTAATTCGATTGGAATCGAGCCAATGAAAAGTGGTTTTTGATTTCATGATAACTTCGGGTTTGCTCGTTTTGGGCGAAATGCTAGTCTAATTCGATTGGAATCGAGCCAGTGAAAAGTTGCTTTTGATTTCATGATAACTTTGGGTGTGTTCATTTTTGACGAATTGCCAGTCTAATTCGATTGGAATCGACCCAATGAAAAGCGGTTTTTGGTTTCATGGTAACTTGGATATTGTTCATTTTTGAAGAATTGCTAGTCTAATTCGATTGGAATCGAGCCAATAAAAAGTGGTATTTGACATCATGAGAACTCCGGGTTTGTTCATTTTTGGCGAATTGCTAGTCTAATTCATTTGGAATCTAGCTAATGAAAAGTGGTTTTTGATTTCATGATAACTTCGGGGTTGATCCTTTTTGGCGAATTGCTAGTCTAATTCGATTGGAATCGAGCCAATGAAAAGTGGGCTTTGATTTTAAGATAACTTTGGGTTTGTCAGTTTTTGGCGAATTACCAGTCTAATTCGATTGGAATCTATCCAATGAAAAGTGGTATTTGATTTTATGATAACTTCGGGTTTGTTCATTTTTTGCAAAATGCTAGTTTAATTCGATTGGAATCGAGCTAACGAAAAGTGGTTTTTGATTTCATGATAACTTCGGGTTTTGATCATTTTTGGCGAATTGCTAGTCTAATTCAATTGGAATCGATCCAATGAAAAGGTGCTTTTGATTTCATGATAACTTCGGGTTTGTTCGTTTTTAGCGAATTGCTAGTCTAATTCGATTGGAATCGAGCCAATGAAAAGTGGCTTTTGATATCATGATAACATCGGGCTTTTTAGTTTTTGGCGAATTCTAGTCTAATTTGATTGTTATTGGGCCAGTGATGTGGGTTTTGATTTCATAAAAACATCGGGCTTGTTCATTTTTGGCGAATTGTTAGTCTAATTCGATTGGAATCAAGCCAATGAAAAGTGACTTTTGATTTGATGATAACTTCGGGTTTGTTCGTTTTTTGCAAATTGCTAGTCTAATTTGATTGGAATCGAGCCAACGAAAAGTTGTTTTTGATTTCATGATAAGCTCGGGTTTGTTCATTTTTGGCGAATTACTAGTCTAATTCGATTGGAATCGAGCCAATGACAAGTGGGCTTTGATTTTAGGATAACTTCGGGCTTGTTAGTTTTTGGCGAATTGCTAGTCTAATTCGGTTGGAATCTATCCAATGAAAAGTGGTATTTGATTTCATGATAACTTCGGGTTTGTTCTTTTTTGCGAAATGCTAGTCTAATTCGATTGGAATCGAGCCAACGAAAAGTGGTTTTTGATTTCATGATGACTTCGGGTTTGTTCGTTTTTGGCTAATTACTAGTCTAATTCGATTGGAATCGAGCCAATGAAAAGGTGCTTTTGATTTCATGATTACTTTGGGTTTGTTCATTTTTGGCGAATTGCTAGTCTAATTCGATTGGAATTGAGCCAATGAAAAGTGGCTTTTGATTTCATGATAACTTCGTGCTTTTTAGTTTATTTGCGAATTCTAGTCTACTTTGATTGTTATTGGGCCAGTGTTGTGGTTTTGATTACATAAAAACATCGGGCTTCCTCATTTTTGGCGAATTGTTAGCCTAATTCGATTGGAATCGAGCCAATGAAAAGTTGCTTTTGATTTGATGATAACTTCAGGTTTGTTCGTTTTTTGCAAATTGCTAGTCTAATTTGATTGGAATCGAGCCAACGAAAAGTGGTTTTCGATTTCATGATAACCTCGGGTTTGTTCATTTTTGGCGAATTACTAGTCTAATTCGATTGGAATCAAACCGATGAAAAGAGGACTTTGATTTCATGATAACTTTGGTTTGATCGTTTTTGGCGAATTGCTGTCTAATTCGATATAAATTGATCCAACGAATAGAGGTTTTTGATTTCATGATAACTTCGGGTTTGTTCATTTTTGGTGAATTGGTAATCTAATTCAATTGGAATCTTGCCAATGAAAAGTGGTATTTGATTTCATGATAACTTCGGGTTTGCTCGTTTTGGGCGAAATGCTAGTCTAATTAGATTGGAATCGAGCCAGTGAAAAGTGGCTTTTGATTTCATGATAACTTTGGGTTTGTTCATTTTTTACGAACTGCTAGTCTAATTCGATTGGAATCGACCCAATGAAAAGCGGTTTTTTATTTCATGGTAACTTGGATATTGTTCATTTTTGGCGAATTGCTAGTCTAATTCGATTGGAATCAAGCCAATGAAAAGTGGTATTTGATATCATGAGAACTTCGGGTTTGTTCATTTTTAGCGAATTACTAGTTTAATTCATTTGGAATCTAGCCAATGAAAAGTGGTATTTGATTTCATGATAACTTCGGGGTTGATCATTTTTGGCGAAATGCTAGTCTAATTCGATTGGAATCGAGCCAATGAAAGGTGGGCTTTGATTTTAGGATAACTTCGGGTTTGTCAGTTTTTGGCGAATTGCTAGTCTAATTCGATTGGAATCTATTCAATGAAAAGTGGTATTTGATTTCATGATAACTTTGGGTTTGTTCATTTTTTGCGAAATGCTAGTTTAATTCGATTGGAATCGAGCCAATGAAAAGGTGCTTTTGATTTCATGGTAACTTTAGGTTTGTTCGTTTTTGGCGAATTGCTAGTCTAATTCGATTGGAATCTGGAATCGAGCCAATGAAAAGGTGCTTTTGATTTCATGGTAACTTTAGGTTTGTTCGTTTTTGGCGAATTGCTAGTCTAATTCGATTGGAATCGAGCCAATGAAAAGTGGCTTTTGATTTCATGATAACTTTGGGCTTTTTAGTTTTTGGCGAATTCTAGTCTAATTTGATTGTTATTGGGCCAGCGATGTGGGTTTTGATTTCATAAAAACATCGGGCTTGCTCATTTTTGGCGAATTGTTAGTCTAATTCGATTGGAATTGAGCTAATGAAAAGTGGCTTTTGATTTGATGATAACTTCCGATTTGTTCATTTTTTGCAAATTGCTAGTCTAATTTGATTAGAATCGAGCCAACGAAAAGTGGTTTTTGATTTCATGATAAGCTCGGGTTTGTTCATTTTTGGCGAATTACAAGTCTAATTCGATTGGAATCGAGGCAACGAACAGTGTGCTTTGATTTTAGGATAACTTCGGGTTTGTTAGTTTTTGGCGAATTGCTAGTCTAATTCGATTGGAATCTATCCAATGAAAAGTGGTATTTGACTTCATGATAACTTCGGGTTTGTTCGTTTTTTGCGAAATGCTAGTCTAATTCGATTGGAATCGAGCCAACGAAAAGTGGTTTTTGATTTCATGATAACTTCGGGTTTGTTCATTTTTGGCGAATTGCTAGTCTAATTCGATTGGAATCGTGCCAATGAAAAGGAGCTTTTGATTTCATGATAACTTCGGGTTTCTTCGTTTTTGGCGAATTGCTAGTCTAATTCGTTTGGAATCGAGCCAATGAAAAGTGGCTTTTGATTTCATGATAATTCGGGCTTTTTAGTTTTTTGCGAATTCTAGTCTAATTTGATTGGAATCGAGCCAATGAAAAGTGGCTTTTGATTTCATGATAACTTCGGGTTTGTTCGTTTTTTGCGAAATGCTAGTCTAATTCGATTGGAATCGAGCCAACGAAAAGTGGTTTTTGATTTCATGATAACTTCGGGTTTGTTCGTTTTTGGCGAATTGCTAGTGTAATACGATTGGAATCGAGCCAATGAAACGGTGCTTTTGATTTCATGATAACTTCGGGTTTGTTCGTTTTTGACGAATTTCTAATCTAATTCAATTGAAATCTTCCCAATGAAAAGTGGTATTTGATTTCATGAAAACTTCGGGTTTGTTCGATTTTTGTGAAATGCTAGTCTAATTCGACTGGAATCGAGCCAATGAAAAGTGGCTTTTGATTTCATGATAACTTCGAGTTTGTTCATTTTTGGTGAACTACTTGTCTAATTCGATTGGAATCGACCTAATGAAAAGCGGTTTTTTATTTCATGGTAACTTCAACATTGTTCATTTTAGGCGAATTGCCAGTCTAATGTGATTGGAATCGAGCCAATGAAAAGTGGTGTTTGATTTCATGATAACTTTGGGTTTGTTTGCTTTTGGCGAAATGCTAGTCTAATTCGATTGGAATCGAGCCAACGAAAAGTGGCTTTTGATTTGATGATAACTTCGGGTTTGTTCATTTTTTGCGAATTGCCTATCTAATTTGATTGGAATCGAGCCAACGAAAAGTGGTTTTTGATTTCAAGATAAGTTCGGGTTCGTTCATTTTTGGCGAATTACTAGTCTAATTGGATTGGAATCGTGCTGACGAAAAGAGGACTTTGATGTCATGATAACTTTGGTATGTTCATTTTCAGCGAATCGCTGTCTAATTCGATTTAAATCGATCCAACGAATAGTGGTTTTTGATTTCATGATAACTTCGGGTTTGTTCGTTTTTGGCGAATTGCTAATCTAATTCAATTGAAATCTTGCCAACGAAAATTGGTATTTGATTTCATGAAAACTTCGGGTTTGCTCATTTTTAGGGAATTGCTAGTTTAATTTGATTGGAATCGAGTCAATGAAAAGTGGCTTTTGATTTCATGATAACTTCGGGTATGTTTGTTTTTGCCCAATAGCTAGTCTAATTCGATTGGAATTGACCCAATGAAAAGTGGTTTTTGATTTCGTTATAGCTTCGGGATTGTTCTTTTTTGGCGAATTACAAGTCTAATTCGATTGGAAGCGGGCCAATGAAAAGTGGTTTTTGATTTCATGATGACTACGGGTTTGTTTCTTTTTGGCGAATTCTATTCTAATTCGATTGGAATCAGGCCGACGAAAAGTCGATTTTGATTTCATGATAACTTCGGTTTGTCCGTTTTTAGGGAATTACTAGTCTAATTCGATTGGAATCAGGCCAACGAAAAGTGGATTTTGAATTCACGATAACTTTGGGGTTGATCATTTTAGGCGAATTGCAAGTCTAATTCGATTGGAACCGAGCCACTGAAAAGTGGATTTTTTTAGGATAACTTCGGGTTTGATAGGTTTTGGCGAATTGCTAGTCTAATTCGATTGGAATCTAGCCAATGAAAAGTGGTATTTGATTTCATGATAACTTCGGGTTTGTTCGTTTTTTTGCGAAATGCTAGTCTAATTCGATTGGAATCGAGCCAACGAAAAGTGGTTTTTGATTTCATGATAACTTCGGGTTTGTTCGTTTTTTTGCGAAATGCTAGTCTAATTCGATTGGAATCGAGCCAACGAAAAGTGGTTTTTGATTTCATGATAACTTCGGGCTTTTTAGTTTTTAGCGAATTCTAGTCTAATTTGATTGTTATTGGGCCAGTGATGTGGGTTTTGATTTCATAAAAACATCGGGCTTGTTCATTTTTGGCGAATTGCTAGTCTAATTCGATTGGAATCTAGCCAATGAAAAGTGGTATTTGATTTCATGATAACTTCGGGTTTGTTCGTTTTTTTGCGAAATGCTAGTCTAATTCGATTGGAATCGAGCCAATGAAAAGTGGTATTTGATATCATGAGAACTTCGGGTTTGTTCATTTTTGGCGAATTGTCTAATTCATTTGGAATCTAGCCAATGAAAAGGGGTATTTGATTCATGATAACTTCGGGTTTGTTCTTTTTTGCGAAATGCTAATTTATTCGATTGGAATCGAGCCAACGAGAAGTGGTTTTTGATTTCATGATAACTTCGGGTTTGTTCGTTTTTGGCGAATTGCTAGTCTAATTTGATTGGAATCGAGCCAATGAAAAGTGGCTTTTGATTTCATGATAACTTCGGGCTTTTTAGTTTTTGACGAATTCTAGTCTAATTTTATTGTTATTGGGCCAGTGATGTGGGTTTTGATTTCATAAAAATATCGGGCTTGTTCATTTTTTACGAATTGTTAGTCTAATTAGATTGGAATTGAGCCAATGAAAAGTGGCTTTTTATTTGATGATAACTTCGGGTTTGTTCGTTTTTTGCAAATTGCTAGTCTAATTTGATTGGAATCGAGCCAACGAAAAGTGGTTTTTGATTTCATGATAGGGTTTGTTCATTTTTGGCGAATTACTAGTCTAATTCCATAGGAATCAAACCGACGAAAAGGGGACTTTGATTTCATGATAACTTTGGTTTGTTCATTTTTGGCGAATTGCTGTCTAATTCGATTTAAATCGATCCAACGAATAGTTGTTTTTGATTTCATGATAACTTCGGGTTTTTGGCGAATTTCTAATCTAATTCAATTGAAATCTGCCCAATGAAAAGTGGTATTTGATTTCATGAAAACTTCGGGTTTGTTCGTTTTTGGTGAAATGCTAGTCTAATTCGACTGGAATCTACCCAATGAAAAGTGGCTTTTGATTTCATGATAACTTCGGGATTGTTCGTTTTTGGCGAATTGCTAGTCTAATTCGATTGGAATCGACCCAATGAAAAGCGGTTTTTTATTTCATAGTAACTTCAACATTGTTCATTTTAGGCGAATTGCCAGTCTAACGCGATTGGAATCGAGCCAATGAAAAGGTGCTTTTGATTTCATGATAACTTCGGGTTTGTTCGCTTTTGGCAAAATGCTAGTCTAATTCGATTGGAATCGAGCCAACGAAAAGTGGCTTTTGATTTGATGATAACTTCGGGTTTGTTCATTTTTTGCGAATTGCCTGTCTAATTTGATTGGAATCGAGCCAACGAAAAGTGGTTTTTGATTTCATGAAAAGTACGGGTTCGTTCATTTTTGGCGAATTACTAATCTAATTCGATTGGAATCGAGCTGACGAAAAGAGGACTTTGATGTCATGATAACTTTGGTTTGTTCGTTTTTAGCGAATTACTGTCTAATTCGATTTAAATCGATCCAACGAATAGTGGTTTTTGATTTCATGATAACTTCGGGTTTGTTCATTTTTAGCGAATTGCTGATCTAATTCAATTGAAATCTTGCCAACGAAAAGTGGTATTTGATTTCATGAAAACTTCGGGTTTGGTCATTTTTGGGGAATTGCTAGTTTAATTTGAATGGAATCGAGCCAATGAAAAGTGGCTTTTGATTTCATGATAACTTCGGGTATGTTTGTTTTTGTCGAATAGCTAGTCTAATTCGATTGGAATTGACCCAATGAAAAGTGGTTTTTGATTTCGTTATAACTTCGGGATTGTTCTTTTTTGGCGAATTGCAAGTCTAATTCGATTGGAAGTGGGCCAATGAAAAGTTGTTTTTGATTTCATGATGACTACGGATTTGTTCCTTTTTGGCGAATTCTTTTCTAATTCGATTGGAATCGGGCCAACGAAAAGTGGATTTTGATTTCATGATAACTTCGGTTTGTCCGTTTTTAGCGAATTACTAGTCTAATTCAATTGGAATCCGGCCAACGAAAAGTGGATTTTGAATTCATGATAACTTTGGGGTTGATCATTTTTGGCGAATTGCTAGTCTAATTCGATTGGAATCGAGCCAATGAAAAGGGGATTTTTTTTGGATAACTTCAGGTTTGTTAGGTTTTTGCGAATTGTTAGTCTAATTCGATTGGAATCAAGCCAATGAAAAGTGGATTTTTTAGGATAACTTCGGGTTTGTTAGGTTTTGGCGAATTGCTAATCTAATTCGATTGGAATCTAGCCAATGAAAAGTGGTATTTGATTTCATGATAACTTCGGGTTTGTTCGTTTTTTTGCGAAATGCTAGTCTAATTCGATTGGAATCGAGCCAATGAAAAGTGGTTTTCGATTTCATTATAACTTCGGGTTTGTTCGTTTTTGGCGAATTGCTAGTCTAATTCGATTGGAATCGAGCCAATAAAAAGAGGACTTTGATTTCATGATAACTTTGGTTTGATCGTTTTTGGCAAATTGCTGTCTAATTCGATATAAATTGATCCAACGAATAGTGGTTTTTGATTTCATGATAACTTCGGGTTTGTTCATTTTTGGTGAATTGCTAATCTAATTCAATTGGAATCTTGCCAATGAAAAGTGGCATTTGATTTCATGATAACTTCGGGTTTGCTCGTTTTGGGCGAAATGCTAGTCTAATTCGATTGGAATCGAGGCAATGAAAAGTGGGTTTTGATTTCATGATAACTTAGGGTTTGTTCATTTTCGACGAATTGCTAGTCTAATTGGATTGGAATCGACCTAATGAAAAGCGGTTTTTTATTTCATGGTAACTTGGATATTGTTGATTTTTGGCGAATTGCTAGTCTAATTGGATTGGAATCAAGCCAATGAAAAGTGGTATTTGATATCATGAGAACTTCGGGTTTGTTCGTTTTTAGCGAATTGCAAGTCTAATTCATTTGGAATATAGCCAATGAAAAGTGGTATTTGATTTCATGATAACTTCGGGGTTGATCATTTTTGGCGAATTGCTAGTCTAATTCGATTGGAATCGAGCCAATGAAAAGTGGGCTTTGATTTTAGGATAACTTTGGGTTTGTTAGTTTTTGGCGAATTGCTAGTCCAATTCGATTGGAATCTATTCAATGAAAAGTGGTATTTGATTTCATGATAACTTTGGGTTTGTTCATTTTTTGCGAAATGCTAGTTTAATTCGATTGGAATCGAGCCAATGAAAAGGTGCTTTTGATTTCATGATAACTTCGGGGTTGATCATTTTTGGCGAATTGCTAGTCTATTTCGATTGGAATCGACCCAATGAAAAGCGGTTTTTTATTTCATGGTAACTTGGATATTGTTCATTTTTGGCGAATTGCTAGTCTATTTCGATTGGAATCGACCCAATGAAAAGCGGTTTTTTATTTCATGGTAACTTGGATATTGTTCATTTTTGGCGAATTGCTAGTCTATTTCGATTGGAATCGACCCAATGAAAAGCGGTTTTTTATTTCATGGTAACTTGGATATTGTTCATTTTTGGCGAATTGCTAGTCTATTTCGATTGGAATCGACCCAATGAAAAGCGGTTTTTTATTTCATGGTAACTTGGATATTGTTCATTTTTGGCGAATTGCTAGTCTATTTCGATTGGAATCGACCCAATGAAAAGCGGTTTTTTATTTCATGGTAACTTGGATATTGTTCATTTTTGGCGAATTGCTAGTCTATTTCGATTGGAATCGACCCAATGAAAAGCGGTTTTTTATTTCATGGTAACTTGGATATTGTTCATTTTTGGCGAATTGCTAGTCTATTTCGATTGGAATCGACCCAATGAAAAGCGGTTTTTTATTTCATGGTAACTTGGATATTGTTCATTTTTGGCGAATTGCTAGTCTATTTCGATTGGAATCGACCCAATGAAAAGCGGTTTTTTATTTCATGGTAACTTGGATATTGTTCATTTTTGGCGAATTGCTAGTCTATTTCGATTGGAATCGACCCAATGAAAAGCGGTTTTTTATTTCATGGTAACTTGGATATTGTTCATTTTTGGCGAATTGCTAGTCTATTTCGATTGGAATCGACCCAATGAAAAGCGGTTTTTTATTTCATGGTAACTTCAACATTGTTCATTTTAGGCGAATTGCTAGTCTAATGCGATTGGAATCGTGCCAATGAAAAGTGGTGTTTGATTATATGATAACTTCGGCTTTGTTCGCTTTTAGCGAAATGCTAGTCTAATTCGATTGGAATCGAGCCAACGAAAAGTGGCTTTTGATTTGATGATAACTTCGGGTTTGTTCATTT
>NW_019244803.1:0-1532 GCF_002742605.1 Olea europaea var. sylvestris | reverse complement strand
AAACATCAATAGGATTTATGTGCATACTAAGAGCGCGATATTAGACGGATAGGCATGTTTGGCGTAGCTTAAAAGACAGGAGAACTCTTTTTGGCTTATTTCAGCAGTATTAAGAGCGCGATACCGCGGCCAAACATGCTCTATGAGTACAAATAAGTCGTAAGTTGTATTTTGTGGAACAGCTTTCAGTTCTTGGAGAAATCTTTCCATTTGAAAGGTGTTATCCATGTTTTCGGAAACTCTGTATGTCTTTGGTATATTTCATTGAGCTCCGATATTTCTTGTTAGAATCCTTAGGTTCGGTTGTGTCACCGAGAACTTTCAGTTAAGTGGCGAATTACTTTGATCTTTCCTTCCATTTAATCCTTTCAGTCTTGTCCGGACCCATATCATTTTGTATTTTTCATATGTAGATCAGTGAATATGACTTCTGGAACTACAAATGCAAATGGGGAATGTCTTGGTTGGGCAGCTAGAGATCCTTCTGGAATTCTGTCTCCATACAAATTCAGCCGAAGGTATGCGTCTAGTAAAATTTTCTTTCCAGGAAACAAGCCTAAGTTTGGTTAAGGGATATCATTTCGTCCACAATTGAGGAGCACAGCCTGCACTATATAATCTGTCTCCCAGTAGACGTTCTCATTTGGAATAGAATAAAATTTGTGTTTCTTTTACTTGGATAAAGAGATAAATTGGAAACATCGTGTTTCCTTGTTGGATTTTCTGTGAACTTAGAATACTTATAGTACTGCCGACTGAAAATTTTAAATGTTTATGCCACAATTACCTGCTTCCAATTTGTTTCATCTCATGACAACAACACTATAAGCTTATCTATGTTTTAATTTTTTACCTTGAAATACTTCTTTGTTATACAAGTATGGTTTCTATCGCAGCATTCTTTTTAAGCAAACTGTGTTCCTGTTTATAGTTCTTCACCTCTCAGATTATACATCTCAACAGGGCTGTGGGGAGCGATGATGTTTCACTAGACATCGCATACTGTGGAGTTTGTTATGCTGATGTTGTTTGGACCCGGAACAAAATGGGACATTCGAAGTATCCTTTAGTGCCTGGGTAAAAACGTGCATCAATTTATATAAAGCAGAAAATCAATGCCAATTTGCATTTGAACTCTTATTTCTAACTGATTTGCCGTTCCTCTGCCTGACAGACATGAGATTGTTGGGATCATTAAAGAGGTTGGTTCGAATGTTCAGCACTTTAAAGTTGGTGACTGTGTTGGAGTTGGAACTTATGTTAACTCTTGTAGAGAGTGTCAATATTGTGATGATGGATTAGAAATTCATTGCTCTAAGGGAGCAGTTTTCACATTTGATGGGATAGATGTTGATGGTACGGTCACTAAGGGAGGATATTCTAGTTACATTGTAGTCCATGAGAGGTGAGTAGTTTGTTCTTTTGAACACTTTCGCAAATGTGAAGACAGAAGAGAAGTCATTAGATTTTCATTAATTTTTTGAGTTTTCTGTAGGTATTGCTTCAGGATACCCGAAAGCTACCCACCGGAA
>NW_019244802.1:0-1532 GCF_002742605.1 Olea europaea var. sylvestris | reverse complement strand
CGCCGGGGGCAATTTCGACATTTTTCACGACGGTGTCGGAATCAGCTATAATTTGACAGGTTGATCGGAAAAAAAACCGCGCCGGGGGCAATTTCGTCAGTTTTCTCGACTGTGCTCGAATGGGCTGAAATTTGACAGGTCGATCGGAAATAAAAATCGCGCCGCGGGTAATTTCGTCATTTTTCGCGACTGTGTCAGAATCGACTATAATTTGACTGGTTGATCGGAAACAAAAACCACGCCGGGGGCAATTTCGTCATTTTTCGCGGCTGTGTTGGAATGGACTAAAATTTGATAGGTTGATCGGAAAAAAAAACCGCGCCGGGGGCAATTTCGTCATTTTTCGCGACTGTGTCGGAATGGGCTAAAATTTGACTGGTTGATCGGAAATAAAAATCGCGCCAGTGGTAATTTTGTCATTTTTCTCGACTGTGTCGGAATGGGCAAAAATTTGACTGGTTGGTCGGAAACAAAAATCGCGCCATGGGCAATTTCGTTATTTTTCGCGACTATGTCGGAATTGGATAAAATTTGACAAGTTGATCGACAACGAAAAATCGCGCCGGGGGAAATTTCGTCATTTTTTGCGACTGTGTCGGATAAATTTTGTTAGTTGATCGGAAACAAAAACCGCGCCGGGGGCTATTTCGTCGTTTTTCTAGACTGTGTCGGAATGGGCTAAAATTTGACTGGATGATCGGAAACAAAAACCCCACTATGGGCAATTTCGTCATTTTTCGCGACTGTATCGGAATGGGCTAAAATTTGACTGGTTGATTGGAAAACAAAAATCGCGCCGGGGTTAATTTCGTCATTTTTTGCAACTGTGTTGGAATGGGCTAATATTTGACAGGTTGATAGTGAACAAAAATGGCGCCGGGGGTAATTTCGTCATTTTTCGTAACTGTGTCGTAATTGGCTTAAATTTTACAGGTTGATCGGAAACAAAAACCGCGCCGGGGGCAATTTCGTCATTTTTCGCGACTGTGTCGAAACGGGCTCAAATTTGACAGGTTGATCGGGAACGAAAACCGCGCCGGAGGCAATTTCGAAATTTTTCAAGACGGTGTCGGAATGGGCTAAAATTTGACTGGTTGATCAGAAAAAAATTGCGTCAGGGGCAATTTCGTTAGTTTTCTCGACTGTGTTAGAATGGGCTGAAATTTGACTGGTTGATCGGAAATAAAAATCGTTCCGGGGGCAATTTCGTCATTTCTCTAGACTGTGTCGGAATGGGCTAAATTTTGACTGGTTGATCGGAAACAAAAACCTCACCAGGGGCAATTTCGTCATGTTTCGCGACTACGTCGGAATGGGCTAAAATTTGACTGGTTGATCGGAAACAAAAATCGAGCCGGGGGCAATTTCGTCATTTTTTGCGTCTGTGTCGGAATGGGCTCAAATTTGACTGGTTGATTGGGAACAAAAATCGCGCCGGGGGTAATTTCTTCATTTTTCGCAGCTGTGTCGGAATGGGCTAAAATTTGACAGGTTGATCGGAAACAAAAACTGCGCCGGGGGCAATTTCGTCA
>NW_019244801.1:0-1532 GCF_002742605.1 Olea europaea var. sylvestris | reverse complement strand
GCGCCAGGGGCAATTTCGTCATTTTTTGCGACAGTATCGAAATGGTCTGAAATTTGACAGGTTGATCAGAAACGAAAATCGCGACAGGTGCAATTTCATCATTTATAGCGACGGTGTCGGAATGGGCTGAAATTTGGCAGGTTGATCGGAAACGTAAACCGTGCCAGGGGCAATTTCATCATTCATCGCGACGGTGTCGAAATGGGCTGAAATTTAACAGGTTGATCGGAGATAAAAGTCGCGCTAGGGCAATTTCGTCAATCATAGCGGCGGTGTCGGAATGGGCTGAAATTTAACAGGTTGATCGGAGATAAAAGTCGCGCTAGGGCAATTTCGTCAATCATAGCGGCGGTGTCGGAATGGGCTGAAATTTGACTGGTTGATAGGAAACGAAAATCGCGCCGGGGGCAATTACGTCATTTTTCGCGACAGAGTTGGAATGGGCTGAAATTTGACTGGTTAATCGGAAACGAAATTGCGCCAGTGGCAATTTCGTCATTTATAGCGACGGTGTCGGAATGGGCTGAAATTTGACAGGTTAATCGAAAACGCAAACCACGCCAGGGGCAATTTCGTCATTCATATGGGCTGAAATTTAACAGGTTGATCGGAGACAAAAGTCGCGCTAGGGCAATTTCGTCATTTATAGCGGCGGTGTCGGAATAGGCTGAAATTTGACAGGTTAATTAGAAACGAAAATCGCGCCGGGGGCAATTACGTCATTTATCGCGACGGAGTCGGAATAGGCTGACATTTGACTGGTTGATCGAAAACAAAAATCGTGCCATGGGCAATTTCATCATTTTTCGCGACGGTGTCGGAATGGGCGAAAATTTGACAGGTTGATCTTAAACAAAAGTCGCGCCAGGAGCAAATTTTGTCATTTGTCGCGGCGGCTTCGGAATGGGCTGGTATTTGATAGGTTGATCGGAAATGAAAACCGCGCCAGGGGCAATTTCATCATTTATCGCAACGGTTTAGGAATGGCCAGAAATTTGACAGGTTGATCGGAAACAAAAGTCGCGCAGGGGCAATTTCGTTATTTTTCGCGACGTTGTCAGAATGTGCTGAAATTTGACAGGTCGATCGGAAACGAACGTCGCGCCAGGGGCAATTTCGTCATTTATCGCGATTGTGTCGGAATGGGCTGAATTTTGACAGGTTGATCGGAAACAAAAGTCGCGCCAGGGGCAATTTAATCATTTATAGCGACGTTGTCGGAATGGGCTGAAATTTGACAGGTTGATCAGAAACAAAAATCGTGCCAGGGGCAATTTCGTCATTTTTCGCGACTGTGTAGGAATGGACTGAAATTTGACTGGTTGATCGGAAACGAAAATCGCGCCAGGGGTAATTTTGTCATTTATCGCGACGGTATCGGAATGGGCTGAAATTTGACAGGTTGATCGGAAACAAAAGTCGTGCCAGGGGCAATTTCGTCATTTTTCGCGACGGTATCGGAATGGTCTGAAATTCCTGGGGGAATTTCGTCATTCATCGCGACGGAGTCGGAATGGGCTGAAATTTGACTG
>NW_019244800.1:0-1532 GCF_002742605.1 Olea europaea var. sylvestris | reverse complement strand
CTTTTGCACCCGGTGTCCGTTTTTGGACCATAAGTACTTTTTGGAAATGTAGCGATAGTTTTGGGTTGAACTCACAACTTCGTCGTGACGTACGTGGGATTTCGGCCATTTTTCGAAAGAGTGAGCACTTGCACATTTGGAACGCTTGGATTGCCGGCATACGAAGAATTGAACGTAACTTTTGCACACGGTGTCCGTTTTGGGACCATAAGTACTTTTTGGATATGAAGCGATTGTTTTGGATTGAACTCACCACTTTCTCGTGACGTATGAGAGATTTCGGTCATTTTTCGAAAGTGTGAGCACCTGCATATTTGGAACGCTTGGATTGTCGACGTACAAAGAATTGAGCGTAACTTTTGCACCCGGTGTCCGTTTTGGGCCCGTAAGTCCTTTTTCGAAATGTAGCGACCGTTGAGGATTTAACTCACAACTTCTTCGTGATTTATGAGGTATTTCGGTCATTTTTCGAAAGAATGAACACATGCATATTTGGAACGCTTGGATTGTCCGCGTACGAATAATTGAGCGTAACTTTTGCACCCGGTGTCCATTTTTGGACTGTAATTACTTTTTGGAAATGTAGCGACAGTTTTGGGTAGAACTCACAACTTCGTCGTGACGTACGAGGGATTTCGGCCATTTTTCAAAAGAATGAGCACTTGCATATTTGGAATGCTTGGATTGTCGACGTACGAAGAATTGAGCGCAACCGTTGCACCCGGTGCCCGTTTTGGGACCATAAGTACTTTTTGGAAATGTAGCGACCGTTTTGGATTGAACTCCCCACTTCGTCGTGACGTATGAGGGATTTCGGCCATTTTTCGAAAGAGTGAGCACTTGCATATTTGGAACGCTTGGATTGCCAGCGTACGAAAAATTTAGCGTAACTTTTGCACAAGGTGTCCGTTTTGGGACCATAAGTACTTTTTGGAAATGTAGCGACCGTTGTGGATTTAGCTCACAACTTCGTCGTGACGTAAGAGGGATTTCAGCAATTTTTCGAAAGAGTGAGCACTTGCATATTTGGAACGCTTGGATTGCTGGCATACGAAGAATTGAGCGTAACTTTTGCACACGGTGTCCGTTTTGGGACCATAAGTACTTTTTGGAAATGTAGCGATTGTTTTGGATTGAACTCACCACTTCCTCGTGACGTATGAGAGATTTCGATCATTTTTCAAAAGTGTGAGCACTCGCATATTTGGAACGTTTGGATTGTCCGCGTACAAAGAATTGAGCGTAACTTTTGCACCCGGTGTCCGTTTTGGGCCCGTAAGTCCTTTTTCGAAATGTAGCGACCGTTGAGGATTTAACTCACAACTTCTTCGTGATGTATGAGGTATTTTGGTCATTTTTCGAAAGAATGAACACTTGCATATTTGGAACGCTTGGATTGTCGGCGTACGAAGAATTGATCGAAACCTTCGCACCCGGTGTCCATTTTGATTCCGTAAGGCCTTTTTGGAAATGTAGCGACCGTTTTGGATTGAACTCACCACTTCGTCGTGACGTATGAGGGATCTCGGCCA
>NW_019244799.1:0-1532 GCF_002742605.1 Olea europaea var. sylvestris | reverse complement strand
AGAGGTGAAAACAGAGACTCTGGATACTGTGAGATAGCGTCTGTGGCAACACGGCTAGTTCTCTAAAGTGAGAAATGCAACCTAAATTGAAAAGTCTTTTGTGGAAGCAGTTGTGGACCCAAATGATTTCAAAAAACGTTTTAAACCTTTACTTGATTCAGAAGATTGATTAAGTACATGCAAAGCATCTATAAGAACATACTGGAGGGAAAGCTTGTTTACCTCCATTCGATTACTGTTAGTTATTTACTCGCTTTTATATGCTCATACTTTGATTAATTTTGATGAACAATTCACAAGCATCTACATCCACTTCTAATGATAATCTCAGGTTATACTTAGATGAGAAAGATATTTCGTTTTTATTTAAATTAGTTGAAAAGTCTGAAGATATATTTCCTGCTGGCAAAGAAAAAATTGAAGAAATATATCAAGATATTGATTATTATTGTAAGAATAATATAAGATTTGACTATGTAAGAACTGGCAGATAAATAAGAAATTTAGAAAATATTATAACTAGACTAGAGATATACAAGAAGAAGTATCAGAAGGATTAGTTCGAGAATACATAACTAAGGAAGATCAGCCTAGGATGTTTAAAGAATTATTAAGATATAAAGAATATTTAAAGGTGTTTGAAAGGTTAAAAAATATAGATATAGGTCCTGATTAATAAGTCCCGAAAGATACAGGATATATCTTGCAAATAATAAAGTAAGGGTAAAATAGTACTTCCAATAGAAAAGGCCATTGTGGAAAATAGGATCAATAATCTGATCATTTAGAAGATTGTGCCTATGAGGCTAGGAGTATCACTTTTAATAAATGGTTAAATTTGAGGACGAATTTTCTTCACCACATAGAGAATAATGAAAAATGACGAAGATATGCGGCGGACGCGGCCTTCGCTAATTTTCAAACTTTATTTTATTGCTTTTCTTATTTTTGTTTTGGTTCTTATTTTAATCTCATGCACTTCAATCAAACGAATAAATAAAAATTTCTCACTCTCTTTTGACACTTTATCTATATATGAATCATTACGTAACTTTTTATATACAAGTAGCTTTATTATTTTTGTTAACATGACTCAACAATGTTATTATTATGATCTAATGATTTTTCTCTTGTTTATAGTCTGATCATACGGTGTACTGATGTAGGTGATGGACAATGAGACGAGTCTATAATTTATTTTTAGGAGAATTATTTTGCATTCGTTAATTAGGTGGCTGCTAACAGTTGAACATTTCACGAAAAGACTCAAGTCATTTATTTGTTTTAACATTTCATGATATTTTCTGCAGTAGACCCCATGTCGATGACCTAGCTGTAGTCCAATATGCCCATAAATCGTCATGAAATGTAAAACTATGAGGTTAACATGTTAAAGCATAAGCTTTGATAGCTTAGCAAAATTTGGCCAAGGTGTTGACTCTATGGGTTCTAGTGCGCACACCTTTGGGTCAAGGTGATCTTTGGCCTTAAGGCCAATTTTCACTTAGGGTGTGTTTGATAGGGTGAAATTG
>NW_019244798.1:0-1532 GCF_002742605.1 Olea europaea var. sylvestris | reverse complement strand
TTCCTTACTAATTATGTTAGGTTGAAGAAGTGCTGGACAGAAAATTAACAAAGCAAAACCAGACCAGGGGCAATTTTGACATTTGTCGCGACGGTGTCGAAATGGGCCAAAGGTTGGCTGGTCGATTGGAAACGGCTCGAGAAATTGGACTCGAGGCACAGACCAGGGATCACGGGATTTTAGCAAAATTCCTTCATTTGGTCCTCCGAATAATTAATTTCCGTATTAATTATGTCGGGTTGAAGAAGTTCTGGACAGAAAATTAACAAAGAAAAATCGCACCAGGGGTAATTTTGTCATTTGTAGAGACGGTGTCGGAATGGGCCAAAATTTGGCGAGTTGATTGGAAACGGCCCGCGAAATTGGACTCGGGGCACAGACCCAAGATCACAGGATTTTAGCCAAATTTTTTCGTTTTGGCCTCCGAATAATTAATTTCGTTATTAATTATGTCAGGTTGAAGAAGTGCTGGACTGAAAATTAACAAAGCAAAATCACACCAGGGGCAACTTTATCATTTCTCACGACGGTGTCGGAATGGGCCAAGATTTGGCAGACTGATGGGAAACGACCCTTGAAATTGGACGCGGGGCACAGACCCGGGATCGCGGGATTTTATCCAAATTCCTTTGTTTGGGCCTTCGAATAATTAATTTCCTTATTAATTATGTCAGGTTGAAGAAATGCTGGACAGAAAATTAACAAAGCGAAACCGCACCAGGGGCAATTTTGTAATTTGTCGCGACGGTGTCGGAATGGGCCAAAATTTGACAAGTTGATTCGAAACGGCTCGAGAAATTGGACTTGGGGCACAAACCCAGGATCGTGGGATTTTAGCGAAATTACTTCGTTTTGGCTTCCGAATAATTAATTATCGTATTAATTATGTTGGGTTGAAGAAGTGCTTGATAGAAAATTAACAAAGCAAAATCGCACCAGGGGTAATTTTGTCATTTGTCGCGACGGTGTAGGAATGGGTCAAAATTTGGCAGGTTGATGGGAAACGACCCGCGAAATTGGACTCGGGACACAGAACCGGGATCACAAGATTTTAGCCAAACTTCTTCGTTTGGGCCTCCAAATAATTAATTTCCTTATTAATTATGTCAGGTTGAATAAGTGCTAGACAGAAAATTAACAAAGAGAAACCGCAGCAGGGGCAACTTTGTCATTTGTAGCAACGGTGTCGGAATGGGCCGAAATTTGGCAGGTTGATGGGAAACGGCTTGCGAAATTGGACTCGGGACACAGAATTGGGATCACAGGATTTTAGCCAAATTCCTTCGTTTAGGCCTCCAAATAATTAATTTCCTTATTAATTATTTTAGGCTGAATAAGTTCTGGACAAAAAATTAACAAAGAGAAACAGCACCAGGGGCAATTTTGTCATTTGTAGCGACGGTGTCGGAATGGGCCGAAATTAGGGGGCTTTGATTGAAAACGGCCCGCGAAATTGGACTCGGGACACAGACCTAGGATCACGGGATTTTAGCCAAATTCCTTCATTTGGGCCTCATAATAATTAATTTCCT
>NW_019244797.1:0-1532 GCF_002742605.1 Olea europaea var. sylvestris | reverse complement strand
AATTGGAATACAATTATATCAATTTTATTCAATCATTTTTTAGGCATGATGGATTTGACACAAAAAAATTAAAAGAGAGAGAGCTAAAAACAAAACATAAAAGAATAAAAAAAATGGCACTTTGGGACTTGAACCTGAGACTTCCTACATCCAAAGCACGAATCACACCATTAGACCAAATGCTTATTATTTATCTTAACTCTTTTTTGAAGGTATTTGAAATTTTAGTGGGGGCGACTGCCCCCACTAGTCCCTTCATGGGTCCGCCCCTGCTTCCAACCACAAAGAATGTCAAATTTTGATATTGTTGGAAAGCTCACGATGTCCTCTTCAATTATCACCCAAAATCTCATTATAAAGGGATTCGATCGAAAAATTGCCTTAAAAGTCGTCCAAAAATTCTGAAAATCTGCCCAGATTTTCAGATTTTTTGGGCGACTTTTAAGGCAAATTTTCGGCAACTTTCGACCATCAAAACTATCTAATTTTGATATCATTGGAAAGCCCACAATGTCCTCTTCAATTACCACCCAAAATTTTTCGATAATTTCAAAGGATTCGGTCGGAATAAACCCACAAAGTCAGCATCCCGAACTTTGTCTAGATTTTCGCCTTTTCAAGATACTGATTGTGAGTTTATTTCGACCGAATCCTTTGGAGTTATGGGGAAATTTTGGATGGTAATTGAAGAGGACATTGTGGGCTTTCCAATGGTATCAAAATTCGATACTTTTGATGGTTGAAAATTGCCGAAAAATTGCCTTAAAAGTCGCCCAAAAATTTTGAAAATCAGGCACTTTTTCGATTGAATCCCTTGGAGTTATAATGAGATTTTGGGTGGTAATTGAAGAGGACATCGTAGGCTTTCCAACGGTATCAAAATTTGACATTCTTTGTGGTCGGAAGTTGTCGAAAATTTGTCGTACAAGTCGCCCAATTATTTGAAGAGACGAGTGATGAATGAGTAATTATATGAAAAGATGAGTGAGCATTCAGTAATATGTGAAAGATGAGTGAGCAAGTAGTAATCAAGTGTAAAGTTCAGTGATTATTGGTTAAATTTACTCTTTAAACAAATAACATAGTTATATTTAATTAATTTCTTCAGTTTTAGATGATGAACTACCTTTAGACATACACATACACACACAAAAGAAGAAGAGAAGAAAATAAAAATTTAATCACAACCAAAAATAAAAAATGAATAATCTCTTTAAGAAAAATGAAAATTCCAAAAAGTTCACCAAATAAAGTCTCTAATCCATCAAAAAGTGCATTAAATAATTGGGCTCGATATTTGTATGAGGCTCTTAAATATTGAGGCCCGAAGCCTTTGCCTATTTAGCCTTAGGTTAGGGCTTTGCTTTCATTCCGATTCGCTTTCGGCTTTGCACCTCGCATGACGGCAAATAGCACTGTCCCGCCCCATTCATATAGACAACAATACAATAATCTACGTTGGAACAAAAAATTGATGACTCAATCTAAACACAAGATTCTATATTTTATTTTTGACATGAAAAAAATAAAAT
>NW_019244796.1:0-1533 GCF_002742605.1 Olea europaea var. sylvestris | reverse complement strand
AAATCGCGCCAGGGCAATTTCGTCATTTTTCGCGACGGGGTCGGATCGGGCTCAAATTTGACCGATTGATAGTAAACAAAAATCGCGCCGGAGGCAATTTCGTCATTTTTCGCGACGAAGTCGGAATGGGCTCAAATTTGACAGGTTGATCGGAAACAAATACCACTCCAGGGGCAATTTCGTCATTTTAACGAAGGTGTTGGAATGGGCTCAAATTTGACAGGTTGATCGGAAACAAAAATCGCGCAGGGGGAGATTTCGTCATTTTTCGCGACGGAGTCGGAATGGGCTCAAATTTGACAGGTTGACCGGGAACAAAAATCTCGCCAGGGGGAATCTCGTCATTTTTCGCGACGGAGTCGGAATGGGCTCAAATTTGACAGGTTGATCAGGAACAAAAATCGCGCCAGAGGTAATTTCGTCATTTTTCGAGACGGGGTCGGATTGGGCGCAAATTTGACCGATTGATTGTAAACAAAAATCGCGTCGGGAGCAATTTCGTCATTTTTCGCGACGGAGTCGGAATGGGCTCAAATTTGACCGGTTTATCGGAAACAAAAACCATGCCAGGGGCAATTTCGTCATTTTTACGAAGGTGTCGGAATGGGCTCAAATTTGACATGTTGATCGGAAACAAAAATCGCGCGGGGGGCGATTTCGTCATTTTTCGCGACGGTGTCGGAATGGGCTCAAATTTGACAGGTTGACCGGGAACAAAAATCTCGCCGGGGGGGATTTCGTCATTTTCGCGACCGAGTCGGAATGTGCTCAAATTTGACAGGTTGATCGGGAAGAAAAATCGCGCCGGGGGGAATTTCGTCGTTTTTCGCGACGGTGTCAGAATGGGCTCAAATTTGATAAGTTGATCGGAAACAAAAATCTTGCAGGGGGAATTTCTTCATTTTTTGCGACGGATTCGGAATTTGCTCAAATTTCAGAGGTTGATTGGGAACAAAAATCGCGCCAGGGGCAATTTCGTCATTTTTCGCGACGGTATCGGAATGGGGTCAAATTTGACACGTTGATCGGAAAAAAAACCACGTCAGGGGCAATTTCGTCATTTTCACGAAGGTGTCGTAATGGGCTCAAATTTGACAGGTTGATCGGAAACAAAAATCGCACGGGGGGCAATTTCATCATTTTTCGCCACGGAGTCGGAATGGGCTAAAATTTGACAGGTAGACCGGGAACAAAAATCTCGCCGGGGGGAATTTCGTCATTTTTCGCGACGGAGTCGGAATGGGCTCAAATTTGACACGTTGATCGGAAAAAAAACCATGCCAGGGGCAATTTCGTCATTTTCACGAAGGTGTCGTAATGGGCTCAAATTTGACAGGTTGATCGGAAACAATAATCGCACGGGGGGCAATTTCGTCATTTTTCGCCACGGAGTCGGAATGGGCTAAAATTTGACAGGTAGACCGGGAACAAAAATCTCGCCGTGGGGAATTTCGTCATTTTTCGCGACGGAGTCGGAATGGGCTCAAATTTGACAGGTTGATCGGAAACAAAAATCTCGCTGGGGGGAATTAC
>NW_019244795.1:0-1533 GCF_002742605.1 Olea europaea var. sylvestris | reverse complement strand
AGAATGAGCACTTTTATATTTGGAACGCTAGGATAGTCGACGTGCGAAAAATTGAGCGTAACTTTTGCACACGGCGTCCGTTTCGGGCCGATAAGTACTTTTTAGAAATATAGCGACCGTTTTGGATTGAACTAACAACTTCATCATGACGTTCGAGGGATTTCGGCCATTTTTCGAAAGAATGAGCACTTTTATATTTGGAACGCTAGGATAGTCGACGTGCGAAGAATTGAGTGTAACTTTTGCACACGGCGTCCGTTTCGGGCCGATAAGTACTTTTTAGAAATATAGCGACCGTTTTGGGTTGAACTCACTAATTTATCATGACATACGAGGTATTTCGACAATTTTTCGAAAGATTGAGCACTTGCATACTTGGAACGCTTGGATAGACGGCGTACGAAGAATTGAGTGTAACTTTTGCACACGGCGTCCGTTTCGGGCCGATAAGTACTTTTTGGAAATGTAGCGATCGTTTTGGATTGAACTAACAACTTCATCATGACGTTCGAGGGATTTCGGCCATTTTTTGAAAGAATGAGCACTTTTATATTTGGAACGCTTGGATAGACGGCGTACGAAGAATGGAGCGTAACTTTTCCACACGATGTCCCTTTTTGGCTGATAAGCACTTTTAGGAAATGTAGCGACCGTTCTGGATTGAACTCATAACTTCTTCGTGAAGTTCGAGGGATTTCAACCATTTTTCAAAAGAATGAACACTTCTATACTTGGAACGCTTGGATAGTCGGCGTACGAAGAATTGAGCGTAACTTTTGCACACGGCGTCCGTTTCGGGCCCATAATTACTTTTTGGAAATGTAGCGAACGTTTTGGATTGAACTAACAACTTCATCGTGACGTTCGAGGGATTTCGGCCATTTTTCGAAAGAATGAGCACTTTTATATTTGGAAGGCTAGGATAGTCGACGTGCGAAGAATTGAGCGTAACTTTTGCACACGGCGTCCGTTTTGGGCCCATAAGTACTTTTTGGAAATGTAGCGACCGTTTTGGATTGAACTCACAACTTCGTCGTGACGTATGAGGGATTCTGGCCATTTTTCGAACGAATGAGCACTTTTATATTTGGAACGCTTGGATAGTCGGCGTACGAAGAATGGAGCGTAACTTTTGCACACGATGTCCCTTTTAGGCCGATAAGCACTTTTAGGAAATGTAGCGACCGTTCTGGATTGAACTCATAACTTCTTCGTGAAGTTCGAGGGATTTCAACCATTTTTCAAAAGAATGAACACTTCTATACTTGGAACGCTTGGATAGTCGGCGTACGAAGAATTGAGCGTAACTTTTGCACACGGCGTCCGTTTCGGGCCCATAAGTACTTTTTGGAAATGTAGCGACCGTTTTGGATTGAACTCACAACTTCGTCGTGACGTTCGAGGGATTTCGGACATTTTTCGAAAGATTGAGAACTTTTATATTTGGAATGCTAGCATAGTCGGCGTGCGAAGAATTGAGCGTAACTTTTGCACACGGCGTCCGTTTTGGGCCCATAAGTACTTTTTGGAAAT
>NW_019244794.1:0-1533 GCF_002742605.1 Olea europaea var. sylvestris | reverse complement strand
CATTTTTCAAAAGAAATGAGCACTTACATATTTGGAACGCTTGGAGGGTCGGCGTACGAAGAATTGAGCATAACTTTTGCACGGATTGTCCTTTTTGGGCCCCATAAGTACATTTTGGAAATGTAGCGACCGTTTTGGATTGAACTCACCACTTCGTCGTGACGTAAGAGGGATTTCGGCCATTTTTCGAAAGAATGAGCACTTGCATATTTGGAGTGCTTGGATTGTCCGCGTTCGAAGAATCGAGCGTAACTTTTGAAAACGGCATCCATTTTGGGCACATAAGTACTTTTCAGAAATGTAGCGACCGTTTTGGATTGAATTCACAACTTCATCATAACGTACGAGGGATTTCAGCCATTTTCAGAAAGAATGAGCACTTGCATATTTGGAATGCTTGGAGAGTCGGTGTAAGAATAATTGAGCATAACTTTTGCACACGGTGTCCGATTTGGGCCCATAAGTACTTTTTGGAAATGTAGCGACCATTTTTGATTGAACTCACCACTTCGTCATGACGTACGAGGCATTTTGGCTATTTTTCAGAAGAATGAGCACTTTCAAATTTGGAATGCTCGGATTGTCGGCATACGAAGAATTAAGCGTAACTTTTGCACACGGTATCCGTCTTGGGCCCATAAGTACTTTTTGGAAATGCAGCGACCTTTTTGGATTGAACTCATCACTTCATCGTGACGTATGAGAGATTTCGGCCATTTTTTGAAAGAACGAGCATTTGCATATTTGGAATGCTTGGAGATTCAGCGTACGAAGAATGAGCGTAACTTTTGCACACAGTGTCCGTTTTGGGCCCATAAGTACTTTTTGGAAATGCAGCGACCTTTTTGGATTGAACTCACCACTTCATCGTGGCGTATGAGGGATTTTGGCCATTTTTTGAAGGAATGAGCATTTGCATATTTGGAATGCTTGGAGATTCGGCGTACGAAGAATTGAGCGTAACTTTTGCACACGGTGTCCGTTTTGGGTCCACAAGTACTTTTTGGAAATGATGCGACCGTTTTGGATTGAACTAACAACTTCGTCGTGACGTATGAGGGATTTTAGCCTTTTTTCAAAAGAATGAGCACTTTCAAATTTGGAATGCTCGGATTATCGACGTACGAAGAATTGAGCGTAACTTTTGCACACGGTGTCCGTTTTGGGCCCATAAGTACTTTTTCGAAATGTAGCAACCGTTTTGGATTGAACTTATGACTTCATCGTGACGTACCAGGGATTTCGACCATTTTTAGAAAGAATGAGCACTTGGATATTTGGAACGCTTGGAGAGTCGGCGTACGAAGAATTGAGCGAACTTCTGCACACAGTTTCCGTTTTGGGCCCATAAGTACTTTTTGAAAATGCAGCGACAGTTTTTGGATTAAACTCACCACTTCGTCGTGACGTAAGAGGGATTTCGGCCATTTTTTGAAAGAATGAGGACTTTCATATTTGGAGAACTTGGATTGTCCGCGTTCGAAGAATCGAGCGCAACTTTTGAAAACGGCGTCCGTTTTGGGCCCATAAGTA
>NW_019244793.1:127371-130094 GCF_002742605.1 Olea europaea var. sylvestris | reverse complement strand
TTTTTTTTGTTTTAAATGCAGAACAATAAAAATAAATATTTTGAAATAAAATAGCTGTATAATACTGTAATATCCATAAATTGAAATTAAACATCATGATTGTATCTTTTAAAAAAGAAACATATTCAATTAACTAATTAAATAATGTGACTTCAAAAAAATTTAACCAATCAATGAATTTAAAGACAGAGAAGAAAATTAATACTTTTCGTTTTCAAATCCTCTTAGCATTCTGCACCACTCTCTTGCCACAGTTCTAATCGATACAAACAAATTTGAAAAATTATTATAAGAGTGAGTATTTAAAAATACCTAATAAGATACATGTAGTTTCTATAGATAATTATATAACAATAAAATAAACACTCCATACCTCTCCTCTCTTATGGAGTATATCGGTGAATAAACAACACACCCATCTTAGGACATTTAATATTCCCATATGACTTCATATCTCTTTCTAAAGAACCCGAAGGCCATTGGCAATTCACGCATAAATTACTGGATATAAAAGTATACGGAAACAAACTACTTGCGCAAAAGAACCTTACCTCGGTTATTGAATGGTTGAAAAGAAGATAAAATCTTGTGCATAAAAATTCTCTTATTATTTTTCTATACTTTTTCTTCTCATTCTCTCTCTACCATGGCTCTCTATATTTTCTTGGTGAAATAATCGTAATTCATGCAATGTTTATAGTAAAAAATTCTCAACTAAGTGTGCATACAACTACAATTGAAAAACTGTGTAATATAAGAAATTTAGATAACAATTGGTTTCAAATGGCAGAGTTAGTAGTATACTATACTATGGTTTCCTTGTACAATCATCCCATTGAAAATAGGACACGTGGCCAACTTGGATTTGGTTTCAAAAGTGGTCTACACTATTTGTTCCATATCAAATAAAAATCACGTGTCATAGGAATTAAAAGAGGATAAAAATTTTACTTAATTAAAATTGTAAGCCCCTACCAACTCTATTAACCTATTATTCTTTTAATCGGAAATAACTTGATGTAGTCTAATCCAAAATAACTTTTTCTTTTGTTGAAAACTTCTAATTAATTACAATCTACAAAAGAGTACAATATTGATATACTAAAAATCGCTCCATCAAGATCTAATTATTTGGCCCAACATATAAAAAATTAAAGCATATTTTACTTTAGTCTCTCAATTTCAAAATATATACAGCATATAGAATAAATAATTTTTTTCCTGCAAAATTTTTAGGGTATTACAATCTCCCACCCTTAAATAATTGTGTTCTCAAAATTATCTCAGTTAGTTGAAATGTTCTAGATACTTGACCATCACATACTTGTAATATTTCATAACATGAAGTAAGAAAAGTAATAACACATGCGAAAAGAATGAAATTTTATTTCATACTTTGGGTCAATCGGAGAGTAGTCGAATAGTAAGCTTTGTATGCCAAGGATTACATGTTTAAGACTTTAAAAAATTTTACACTCTCTTAAACTCCTAAAACTTACTAAAATACCTCATTTTTATTTTTATTAGAAATTTCCAAAAATAGGGTTTTTCTCAAAATAGAAATTTTTAAAAATAAAATTTTCTTAAATTTGGAATGGTTTGAAATATTTTTTCGTGTTGCTTATTTGAATAACGTGCAACCAAAAAGGCTTCCGAATAAGAAGAGGGTCACATGTAGATTGCTTAAATTCTAAACTCTTCTTTTACAGTTTAGGTCTTTTTGACAAAAATTTTCAATTTTACGAATACGTAAATCAAGAAAACTCATACAATAAGTATGAGCTAGAGATCTCTTAAAATATATTTTTCTAATTGAGAAACAAACTCCTATTAAAATTAATTTATTTGAAACTAATAAAAAAAGTCCGCAGAAAAGTAGACCTGGACTTTGATACCAAACTGTAACACCCCAAATTGATAAACTTTGAAATGTCACCAAAAACTCACTTTTTTTTTATTTTTAAATGCGAAACTATAAAAACAAATTTCCTTGAAATAAAATAACTTTATAATACTGTGATATCCATAAATTCAAATAAAGTATGGAGATTGTATATTTAAAAACAAAAAATATTCAACTAATTAATTAAATAACATGACTTCGAACAAATTTATGTAACTAATGAATTTAAAGGCATAAAAAAACTTAATACTTTTCATTTTCAAATCCGCTTAGCATTTTGCACCACTATCGTGCCACAATATTCTAATCAATCCGAACAAACCTGAAAAATCATTGTAAGAGCAAGTATTTAAAAATATCCAATAAAATACGTGCAAATTCTGTAGACAAAATTATATAACCATAAAATAAATATTTCATACCACTCTTCTCTAATGAAGTTTATCGATGACCAAGCGATACATCCATTTTAGATCATCTTAAATTTTCGAAGCATTTCATATCTCTCTTAAAAGAACCCGAAAGTTCACTAGCAATTCATACATAAATTCCTGAATATAAAAGTATATGAACCATGGCTCTCCATATTTTAGGGGTGAAATAATGGGAATTCTTTCAGTATTTATAGTTAAAACTCTCAATTGATTTTATATGGAACTAGAATTGAAAAATTGTGTATAACAAGAAATTTAGATAAGAATTGGTTTCAAATGATATAGTAGTATACCCTACTATTGGTTTCCTTGTACAGTCATCCCATTGAAAATAGGACACCTGGCCAACTTGGATTTGGTTTCAAAAAGTGTACTACACTATTGGT
>NW_019244793.1:123789-124776 GCF_002742605.1 Olea europaea var. sylvestris | reverse complement strand
TAAACTTCCAAATATATATAAGTAAATTCTCAACTTTAAATTGTAGCCAATTTAACCCTCATATATGACTAATTATAAAATAAGTCCCAATAAAATATTTAATTTCTTTTTAGTCCTTAATTGACTTTGACTTTGACTAGTCAACATTTGAATTTTGACTAGAAAATTTGGGTTGTAACACTATTTATGTGGGTTTCGCCAAGTGCGTGGCTTATTTAAAGATTGATAACATGAATAAAACTAGCAGAAGATTTTTATCCAAATTACGGTGGTTATTACTCTTACCTGAAATAGAGTTAAAAGTGAGAGTGAGATTTCTAATTGTGACCTCATCAAATGGTATCAGAGCTCGGTTGGCATGGCTACTAACAAGGAATGCATCGAAAGCTCGGAGGCCCGGCTTGGAAGCCTTCAGGAAGGCATGAACAGGATGGAACTTGGTATGGTTGACAAGATGAGCCAACTTGAAGCAATGCTCCACCGAATGTCAGAAGCCTTGCTCTCCAACAAGGAAGGCACTGGCCACAACAACGTTGAGCAGGATGGCAATTCTCACAACAACAAGAAGAAAGACAGGGATGGAAACCAACTGGCTGTGTCACCCAAAATAGCCAAACTTGAGTTTCCCAAATACTCAGCTGAGGACCCAACGGAATGGTTGGCACGAATGGACCAATACTTCGAGTTTCAAGCTATGGCAGAAGAACAGAAGGTCTCATTGGCTTCATTTCATCTTGAAGGCGAGGCCAATCAATGGTGGAGGTGGCTAAGCCAGAAGTACAGAGAAGAAGGAAAGGAAGTGATGTGGGCAGTCTTCTAGGAGGAATTATGGGCGCGATTCGGCCCCAATGAATGTGAAGACTTCGATGAAGCTCTCTCACATATTCAACAAGTGGGTTCCCTCCGAGAATATCAACAAGAATTTGAGAAGCTGGGCAACCGTGTACAAGGGTGGACTCAAAAGGCATTGGTAGGAACCTTCGTAGG
>NW_019244793.1:90731-121546 GCF_002742605.1 Olea europaea var. sylvestris | reverse complement strand
GAGAAAGAGGAGAAATTGTAGCGGAAATCCCTCGATAAATCTTGATTCCAGGCTCAGAAAACAATCAAACGAACATTGGTTTACCTCGGCTCGACCTGAGACTTTGGCCTTCACTTTGGACTGTCCAAACTCTCTTAAGCCCCACAAAAGAGAAGGGTGGTGGTGTTGGCAATTCACAAAGGTATGGAGAGGAAGAAGAAAATATCACAATGGTTGAATCTTATTCACAACCTCACATGACTTCCCTCTTTCTCGGCTGCCTCTCTTCTCTCAACTCTCTTCTCCATTGTTACAACACACACACACACCACCACAAAATGGCTGGGAGATAAATACATATATATATATATAGGTTAGTTTAGGTTGCTCTAATTGGGCCTAGGGTTCACTAAGTGGGCTACCAATTAACCTAAATTAATGGGCCAATATTCAACTCCATATTAATCACTAAATGGTCCAACTAACCAAATAATCATCCAACCCAAACTCGAGCCATCCAAAAGTGAAGTTCGTCTCCGAGCCGAGCCAAGTCTATGGTGTCGATAAATAATCCGACAACTATTTTAAATCATCGCTCGGATTATTGGGTATCAAAAAATCCAATTCAAAAAAACTCATTTTAAAACCAATTCAAAATTCAAAATCAAAACCATTTTGACAATTTACAAATTTGACCCATGTTGGAAATTAACAACAGACCCTTCCAAATTAAAAATTTGCAGAACAGGTCTCTCTTTTAAAATATTGCAAATTGACCACATTTTCGTAATTGCAACCAGGGGCCCCCATCTCCACCAAACCCTAAAAATCAAATTTATTATTATTATTATTTTTGTTACTGTTGACGGTGCCGGCTGGCGCTGCCCTGCCCAACAGCCAGTGGGGAAACTGACGGCAGTTTCCCCCCGGCCCACCACAGCAGCGGCAGCGAGGCTGCTGCCGCCACCACCACCGCCCTGCTACCTCGATCCAAGAAAAAAAACGTTTTTTTTTTGTTCTTTCAAAATTAGATTCTAAAAATAAAAATAAAAATAAAACTATAATTGCTAGATTCATGGATTAACATGATTAAATTAACTTTTAATTTAATCAATATATAGATCAATTCTTAACAAATACAAAGTTGACTCTGATACAACTGTTGGGAATTTACGTAAACATGCATAGCGGAATTAAAAAAATTTCAATTCCCATTCAAGATTCAGTTTTGTATTTAGATAAGAACTGTGATAAGAATTATAACTTTTCTTGATTTTGCAAACTCTTTCGCGTTATTCCTTTCCAGCAATTTGAATTTGCCTCCCACAGTTGTCCAATTGTCTAGCTTCCAATGAAATCCACACAGAGAATAGACTGCAACGGCTAGGATTTTTCCTCTTATGCCAGCAAGAATAATGAAAACCTTATGGACCTCAAATCCTATCCATGTATTTATATAAACCCAAACGGGCTCAATCCGGTCCGGTCCAATGTTTAATTAATCCATTTAATTAAACCCAGTCCGTGAATTAATTAATCCAATTAATTAATTCGGGAATATAAATAACAAATTGAATTAATTAATTTATCCAACGATTGTTAAATTAATCAATTGGCAATTTGCAATCTTCCAATTCTCTTTTGTGTGCGACCCATTAGGTTCCTGACCACGATGCCTAATGACGTGAAATATTATTTTGATCTAATTAAAACTGATAAATTGAACACCCTTTTAATTTATCACAAATTCACACTCGTCGTCCCAGATTGACATCTAGCAATGTATCAGGGCAACACATGTGACGGAAAATGTCACGTGTTTACCATAAAATTATAATCCCTTCGTCAATATGATCCGATCAACTACGAGATATGAAAGTGTGTCAGTCTCGATTATCGATCATATCTTTGATTTTATTATTAAGTCAATATGAGTCGAAAACTCCTTTTCGATTTATATGTATACCATGGCCAAGGATTTCGTTATTGACTTAATTGAACAAAATGCAGATCACAATCTCTTAAGGTCTGTTTGATTGCGAAGATGGAATTTGGGTGAAAAGAAAATGAATTCCAAGGAGTTGAATTATCTAGAAATTGTTTTCCTGGGAATTGTAAATTATTGTTTTTGATTGGTATAATTTTCCATGTGAAAAATGTTGAAGTAAAAGTATTTTTTGGTATTCGTTTTGCTTTGTTTTAAATGAAAATTGTCAATTTAAGGGATATCCACTTCTACCATTGTTTCTAAAATTTGTTTCCATTGCAAAAAAAAAAAAATCAAAAAATAATCTATATTTTGATGTTCGTTTGATTTTGTTTTACATGAAAATTGTCAATTTCAGGTATATCATCTTTTACAATTGTTCCTAAAATTTCTTCTCATTGCCAACAATTAAAAAAAAAGGTGGAAAACCAAAAACCACCAACCCCCTAGGAAAATAAAAGGTGGAAAATCACACTTTAAGGTATTGTATCTAGAATTACATGGAAAATGAATTCTTTGGAAAATTTTGTCAATCAAACAGGCCAAAAGTGGAAGTTGGAATTCGAATTCCAAGTTCCATGGAAAATTTGGCGAATCAAACGGAGCCTTACTATCTAAGAGTGACGAATCCTCTATCGGTCATTTACAACCTTCATATGGTTCTTGACATGCCCGAACGATTTCGTATTAACGGCCCTTGGCAGAGCAACATCCAACACCATCAAAGTATGACTGTCCTCATACAAGGTACTATAATGACCTCAAGTTATAGGACCAATTTCACTACCGAACGTTAGAGATTAACCACTGACACTCAAATAGTTATCAATGTGGAATCTCTTAGTGGGTCTCCAATATTTTGTTCTATAACAAAATATCCACGTGTTCATTTAAGTGTCACCATACTTTAGCTCGTGAGATTAGCTACTTACTTCACAAGTAAGAAATGTCACACGTGATGGTCTAACTGTATTAACGATATCCGTATCTTGTTATTACTTACGACCACGGTTTATGCAAGATTCAATCATACGTAATTTATATCTCACAATCACAACTCCTTGTGATTAACTAAACACTTAAACTTGGATCTTCGGATTCTATTATTTAATATTCTTTATCACAAAATTAATTTAAATAAATAATAGATCTTGCCAAAATTAAATGCATTAAACATATTAAAAACGTTTATAACCTAAATCGATTGGATCTAGGGCATAACACTTACAGTTTTGTCATTACATGAGATTAAATTTCTGGAAATGAGAATTATGATTGCAGAATTCAGTTTTCTTTTCGGTTAATTGGCAACGGTACACGTTTGATGGGAAAGTTGTCTATTAGAAATAAGTTATGGGAATTTAATCGGTTGCATGTGTGAAATCTAAAAAAGGCAGAAACTAATTGACGATCAGATTTTAATGAATGGTATCGTTTCATTGATAATCACTTTATTGCAAATCTGTGTGCATGCCTCAAATCATGAATCTGTAGCATTATAATTGAAGTCGAAATTTCTGTGGCATTATAATCACTTTATATATGTATGTTGTGGAAAGACGTATCTTCCCAATTTAAAAAACCGGATTATTCATTTCTGAATTGGTATGATTCACTTGGAATTGGGTAGCATAATTTCACTTTTCTTGGTGCATGAAATGTCTTGCGGTTATCTGTCATCATTTTATGAACGGGCATGAGTATGAATTTTGAGATGTCAACCATTGTATTCTCTTATGTCAAAACTGCTCAATTTAGGAAACAAACTTATTTGAATTGGGTCTTGTGTTGCTGCGTAGTTATGAATAATTTCTGGACCATTCTATGCTTGATTAAAGTATTTGAATGATTGGAGAAATACGAAAAAACTATTTACTTAATTTGAAAATGTGGCTTAGCAGTATATGATATATGGCAGAAAATTGCAGTCCTTATTTGGTATGTGTATGCATGATATATTTGGTTGGAATAAAGGATGTGTGTGATCCTTTAATTGAATATGCTTTATTATGGAATTTAATTTTATAAGTGATACATGGAAATGGTAGAGGCTAATGAAAAGACTATGGTAAAATTGACTTGGTGTCAACATGAAAGCTTGAAAGAATTATGTGATTCTGTCCAAGATGAATTTCTTATTTATTAAGCCTCTTATTGGTAGAAAATTGTGTAGAATATTGTGAATATTCTAGAATCAATTGTGATACATGTTACTACATTTGGAATTGATTAATCCATGTGTTTTACATGGATGCACTTACATAAAAAAATGTGATATTGAAAGGAATAATTGGTGTTCCCTTAATATTGTTTATCCATGTTGCATTTGATGTGTCATGGATGCATGTCTTGGCAATGGAAATTCTGGAAACTACTTGGCATAAAAACAGTTTTGTTTTTACTATTAAATGCATCCCTACTGATTGTCTCTCCAAATCCAATTTTGCGTGTGAATGGGTGCTTACATAATACAAGGAGAGAATAATAAAATACTCTCTAGATTGAATATGTCAAAATACAGCAGATTCGAAATTGAAGATAATGACTTTATGTTGCCTTATGTGGCCATTAGAGGCAGAAGGCTGTCCATCCTTCTAAATTTTATAATGGGTTTGAAAAGTAATTATTATATGTGGCTGGGGGATAGCTTTCCAGCAAAGGAGATTTATTCGATGGCCAATGAACCGGAGGCATGTTGGAGGGCAATAGTTGTATAACTTGGGATTTTTAATTGCACATAAGTCTTGGGACTTCAACTAGTTAATTTATTTGGTGATAATCACTTGAGGAAAATTTTGTCATCTTATAGTATGGTGACTATTAATAGCATTTGATCCTCACTAGTAGTTGTGTGCAACTTTGATTTTGATAAATGTACGTGCATGAAGGAAAATGTGTGTTCTTTCCTTTGGCGAATAATTGAGTATATTACTCGCACTTGCTTACTTAGTGTTGCATGTTTTCGCGTTTACCCATATGGATAAATGGTTGAAGTTTTTGATGCAGAATATATTGTTGAAATGGAATTCATGATATTGCATATGGGAAAATTCTAAAGAGTTAGAATTTTGTGAAAAAAAAGTGTGTGAACTTTCACGACCATTTTTTCTACTAGAAAATGGAAAATGACATTATAAATTTGATGGCTGATTTCATGTCCTATTGAAATGTTGATAGCCACAATTAAGTGAGATGATCTTATGCAAAATCATGTTCGCATATAAATATGAGAAAATCTGATTTTGTCCAAATGTGAGTAAGGTGAATATGTATCTTATTATTTTTTGTGATATAATGCTATCTTGTGAAGGTCACGAAAGTGATAAAATGTAAACAACTGGAGAATAAGATGCTTAGTCTCATTCGTTGCTGAATTGGACTTCAATTGTGAAACAAATTGAATTTGGTTTATGCTTGGAAAAGTATGGTTGGTCTACAAGATGACCATGATCAAATCAAAGATAATGGATTGAAGCACATTGACTTAACAATCATTATCTGAAATACTTAAACTTTTACAGATATTATCAAACTGATAAGAGAATTGAACTGTGAAAGAGTTGATGAATTCTAAGTTCAATTACAATCCCAAATGTGGGGCTGACATATTGAGGAACTCTAGGTTCGAGTGTAACCTGAAATGTGGGTGTTAACATTAAAGCTTGTGAACTTATACGAGAAGTTCAAGATTTGTGGATGCAATATTATCAGATTGCATATATATTCTTAATTGGGGAATTGTGGGGGTAACTTAATATAACAATTAAAGTTCCCTAACCCTTTTAATCATAGAAATATATCTATGAAGGAGAAAAGGTGGATAATCCTTATAAATAATTATAAGGATGAGGCACACTAAGTCTAAAGTGGATAAATTGGGTAAAAGCCGATTATGGCATTTGCAAAACCAATGGAATATTTAAATAATATTTATTGAAGATCATTGTAATATTTCAATGATGAAAATTGAATACCCAAGTATGAAATTCACAAATTAAAGTGATTGACTAGTGTATTGGTTGATAAAAATCTTCCGTCCGTGTTTGGATATCAATTCTAAAATATTTCTTGGTGCATTTATCAAATGAATTGATCGTTGGCTGGCTATATTTGATAAGATACTAAATTACATGTAATGGAATGTCTAGACATATAAGTAAGTCATAACTGTGACTTACGACGAAGTTATGAAAAGGGAATAATTTCCAAAGAGAATTTAGCGGATCCTTCAGTTAGACCACCAAATAAAATTTTAGTGGCATCTATTTTGAATAGGAAGGGATTGAAATTCCTAATCTATAAAGGTCTACCAATGACAGCAACCCTACCTGTCATTACTTAAAAGGTAATCCACGGGTTCAAGGGATAAAATCAAGTCATTCGATACGTGGGATGGTTTCTGCATCATTAAAATCCTTAATAACTCTATTCTAAATAAAATAATGATGGTTGTTACTAAAATGAGGATTGAGCATTAAAGCTCTTGATAAAATTTGGTGCTAAAATACAAGTACCTTTAAAAGTAACAAAGGTATTGGAAGAACTTCACCTAAACAAACTTCGAGGTGGTGCCGCCTCAATTGAGAGTTAGAGTTTCTCTCTTAAAAGTTTGTTGAATAGGATGAGAGCAAGACCATAACAACACTAAGTGAGTTATGAAGAACTTGAGAACACGTGGCACTCGTGTGTGTTCCTACCAGTATTGTCACATAAAATAATTGGTTCAAAGATATGGCTACTTTTGATTACGATTTCACTTTGTTTGAATTACACTATGGTTAGATTCAAATCGAAAAATATCTAATCCTATTGCATAAGTATCATATGATCTGAATATGAGGTTTTTTTTTTTTTTTTGGGAATTTTGAACAAGTGGGGGACTGTTGAAATTGTTTTTCAAACATTTAATGAAATACGAAGTGGAATGGAAAAATGAAACGGAATGGAAGTAGAATTGAAAACCAAAATGGTGTCTCATAAAGTATGCCATGTGACCGCATAGGCAAGTTGGCCATGATCAGAAGGCTGATGTAAACCATGCGACCACATGGTGTTGTGACCGTTGGGCAGTTTTTGGTTTTGAAATTAGCAGCCTTTCAACAATGTTTTGGCGCCACTTCTCATAGCCTTGTTTCATGGCTATATGTAGGTAATTTGTGATCATTACAAGGGTATATTAAAAAAAAAAAAACATTACAAAAATTAGAGAAACACCTTGTGATTCAAATATCATTCCACTATGAATCAAACCATTGATTTCATATTCATATTCATATCTTCCTTGTGTTCTTAAAGTTTTGGAGGATGTTTGTGTTTTAATGCTAGATCTTTTACAAAGCTTGATATAATCCTACAAACCGTTTGCCAAAACTCTTAAGCATCTCATACAATCCTGAGAGGGGGCAACTATCGTTTGAGGACTGCGATTACGCGTTCGAGCCTTTAATTTCATTATGTTCTTCATCTTCTTCGTTTTCATCTTCTGAATTTTCTGGTTATTGGTTATTCTCTATTTTTTTCGGTTGATGTAAATTTTCCAACACGTGCTAACAACAATTTTGCTTGTTGCTAGCTATCAAGCGAGTTGACTTGATGTCATATTATGATATCAATCAGGACGTCATCCACCATGGCTGGTAGGTTGATAACCTAGACCCATGACATTATACGTATATAATGTCTATTTACTAATATTTTTTTAGTGAAAGGTCTTAATGGATAAGAACACCCATTTTGATGTTGAGGACTATCAATATCTTTTAATCCATTTACAAATCAATCATGCTACATGTATATTATGATTGACAACAAGTTTGATACTCTTTCATATAGCAACAATTTAAACAATTGATTTTAAACGCATTCATCCCATCACTACACAAATTCTTTCCACCTAGGGGTTAGGTCTCCCTACAAATTCCATGTTTCTAGAATAATTAACATCTTGACAGATAGAAGAAATGAGTCAATGAGAATTTGAAAATTCAAATTCAAAATCTGATTCTCTCTGATCAATTATTAGGAGTGTGTAAAACTTGGTACTTATATTGTACAGAAAATAGATGTCAATAGTTATGTCAATTAATTATACAGTTTATTTATCATGTCCTTACTTGTAATATTTATTAATTCAACGTTGAATCAACTGAGAAAGAGTCATCATTTTGTGATATACGTTACAACATCCACACCAATTGGGATTGGAATTTTTTATTTTATTTTATTTTTTTTATCCTTAATTGCTTTCATAAAACATCGTTTCTCACGATATATCATGAAAATGGAACCCATCCCTTAGTAGAGAAAGTAAAATTGTAATTGAAGATATATGTGAATTCTCTCCATATCTCTAGAAAATGGAAAGTTATTAATCAGTTTAATATACACAGAGAGATTGTTTGCATTTCATTCCTCAATTTTATTTATTTATTTATTTTAACTGATGTTTGTCCAAGCTCAAAGACAAAGAAAAAACAGATTGACTTGGCAGCAGATGATTGGGTGTATGTTGTTTTTATTTTTCGAATAGTACAATTATGTATTGACACTATGCACCTTATTTTTGAACAATTTTTTTAGCTTGTTTGTATAGCATTGTTGAGTTTTATTTATTTATTTTTCACTGATTTTGACTGTTTAATCAGTTTACTGTAAACTGGGGCCTATTTGTCTGTTTCTCTTTCCACTAATTTTGACTGTTTTTTGAGTGTCAATGTTTATGAGGTTGAAGACCGAGTATTTTTTTAGTTCTTTTGGGTACTGATATTGTGTGGTTGACAACCCCCGAAATCCGTACTTTTGGCCCGTATTTAAAGATGGATTAAACCTTTATAAATTTCCTCCCCATTCATTTTCAACTCAAAACTGGTGGATATCATCTCTTACAAGGTATTTTAAGTCTATAATTAGTTACGAGACAAAACTTTAATTATACATTAAAAATAATTTGGTTATAAATAGAAATTCAATAACTAAAAAATTTAATTATAAGGGAAAAAATATTATTCTTTAAATAAAAATTTACTTATAAGTAAAGAATCACTTGTAAAATAAATTTTACTATTATGTAAAGAAGCTTAAAATAATAATAACAATAATAAATACTATAAATACAATAAAAATCCACTTATAAGATTTTAAAAAAATTACTTATAAGTAAAAATTCACTTATATGTAAATACATATAAGTATAAAACTAACTTATAACAGTGAAACTCACTTATCTGTAAGAAAAAAAAAAGAAAAAAAATTGCATATAACTTAAAAAATTTTATTGTAAGTAAATATTTCATTTTTAAGTTAAAAATTAACTTATATATAAAAAATTAATTATAAGTAAAATATCAGTCATGAGTAAAAACAAAATTCAAACAAGAAAATAAAAATAATAAATTTAACTAAGGTATAAAAATTGTATGTCATCTTTTAAGAAGTACTTGGCAGAAAAAGCTTAGACGTATCTATACATGGAAATTAGCTTCATAAATATATTCGTTTTTTCATCTTATAATCCAATAAAAAATGATTAGTTTGCAAGCGCTAATTTATGCAAAAGAAAATGATTGGGTAAACTATGTAAATCCATATTGAATTGCAAGGGGGTGACATACTCATTTACTCCATATGATCTAAACAAATGTGTCTTTTTAACTGTGATTTATTTAGTTTAAATTAGCTTGAATAAAATTTAAACTAATTTAATTTTAAATTTATTTTTTGTAAATGATTTGACGGTACAAACTACTTGAAATCACGTTGAGTCAGTGTGGATAATTTCATAATTAAAGTGTTGATAGATCCATATGAAATCAAAACAACGATTTCAGAAAAGCGATCTTAATTCATTTTATGATTTGATGACTTTGTTGTTCAGTCCTACCTGAGATATGTGTATGTGTGTATTTTGCTTATCATCATTATTAGTAATGAATTTAAATTAAATTATCTAAGTAATTATCATTAGATTTTTTTTTTTTTTATCGGTGTAATTATCATTAGATATTAAACGGACTGATGATGACTCTTGTACATTAGGTCATTAGCCAAGAACGTTGTATGAAATATCATAAGCCGTTACCTGATTTGTTTCAATTATAATTGTTATTCATCAATGCAAATCAATTATAATGACAATTAATCTTTTCTACTTGCTCAAAAGCCTATTTCAAGAACCTTTAAATAAAATAAAATAAAATAAAACACTGATTTTCAGCCACACATCTTCTCATAAAATAATATTATATGTAAATAAAATGCTATTCCTTATTTCTTAACCATGTATTCTAAAAAAATCATTATTCAAAAACTCATTTTCTCCCAAATTTCTATTAAATTGGAGCCCAAACAAGAATATCATCTATAATTTTCTTCCTCTTGTTGCTTGTTTTCGTAACCAAGGACATCAGATTGTTGCATGTTTTTCGATTTGGCTCATACTCCCTAACGAACAGAAATATTTGTGCATTTGCCTAAAAAATATCTTATAAACAAGTTCAAACTTAGCCATAACAAATATGAGAAAATTACACAATAAATCCTTTTCATTCAAATGATATCACAGCATGTTTCTAATGAAAAACAAATGTACCACCTGTTTGATAAAAATTAAAATACCAAGATTTTAATTCAAGTCAAAGTCAACAATTAATTTTAACTACACATTTTATGAAATCCATGACATTTCATCAACTTCTATCAATATTTATTAAAAATATTATTTTAATACCCACCAAACAAGGGCATAATAAGTTATCAATACCGAACAAATCTCGTGGAATCTTGTCCATTAATTGTAACACATTAATTTATGCATAATAATTCCTCATTAATGGAAAACAATTGTGTATTGTGCACAAGGGAGGGGAACCCCTCCAGAACCCACACAATAGAAGGGGTAGGTGGATTTTTTTCTACAATATTTTATTCACATGGAACCCGCTCATGTGAGTATTCTTGTGAACCCTTCCCCTGTACACTTAGACTAAATCAAACAAATATATTAAGCTTTGAATGACAAGGACATCTCATCAACTCTTGTCCACATATATTAGGGATGGAAAACGAGTTGAGCTCATGGGCTCGTCCCAATTCAATTCAAAGACAGTTTAAGCTCATTTTGAGAAGTCATTAGACCATGCCAAGCTCAATTTTTTCTCGAGTCCTTGCTCGACTCGTGTATTGACTCATTTTTTCCTCATTTTTGAATTTGTTTTTTTTATTTAAAAAAAAATTGCTCATTTTGAGCTGATTTCGTTATTTTATACAAAAAAAAAAAAATGAACCGGCTCGGCTTAGAGAATGAAGCTCACAACCATGAGTCAAAAATTGAGCCAAACCTAGGATTTGAAAATGAGCCAAACTCGAATGGTGAAATGACGCACAATAAAGAATGAATACATCTAGAATCATTCAACCCCAAAAATATCTATCTTTTTTTTCTTGACCAAAGTTAAACTTGAGTTGAGCTTTAAAATCATAGCTCTCCGTTTGACTAAGTCAAAATCAAACACGGCCTAAGTAATCCCCAAAAATGACATCCCAAAACCATAGTTGATGAACCTAAACACAAGGCATGTGAGGTCACGAAACCTCTCAGCATGAATAGGCTTAGCCACAAGACCAGTAAAACACCATTTTGCTTGTTGTTAACTGTCTACTAGCGAGCTGACTAGATGCAATACTGTGATATTCTCTTAAACGTCATCCACCGTGATCCCCTCATGTTGTACATATATGACGTCTCCTTACAGATTTTTTGCTATAGTCGAAGGTTCATGATTCTAGGTATTTTTAACCCATCTACGTATTCCATGATTCAAGAATTAATTAACATCTTGGCTTGTAGAAGTAGATTTGAAAATTCAAATTAAAAATGTCATTTCCTCTGGTCAATTATTAAGAGTGTGTAAAACGTGGTACTTTGCTTGTGTTTGGTAGCCATTTCCCATTCAATTTAGATATTATCTGACCGGTGCACAGCAAATGGGCCTTTGAATTTGCGCTAATGCTACTCAAACATGGGATGGACAAGGCTCTTACACGTAAAAGACATGTGTCTGTATAGTGAGAATCCTTTTATTTACCGGTTGCCATTTTTACCGCTTTACACTCCAACCATCTTCAAAATTAAAGAGAACAATGGGCGGTTGGAGACATGGGGTAAAAAGGGAAAAACATAAAGGGGGCATATGTTTTCCATTTTCGCAAAAATGAGAAAGAAAAATATAGTCGTTATGGACCCCACACAAGAGATAGAAATTCAAATTTGATAATTTGATGTGATGAATAGTGATCATATTTTTCATTTTAATGAAGAAAAAATGAAAAACAAACAGGGACAAACTAGATTCTTCAAAATTCACAAGCAATCGTCCTTTATTGTCAGAACCTTCAATCAATAGAAATTGGACTGCTATGTGCTACGGGCAAATAATCTCTAAAAATGAGCAATAAATATGGAACAAACAGGCGCATATTGTATAGAAAAATGCTGTCAATAGTTACTTCAAATAATTGTCTGGTCTGTCCTCAGTGGAAACTGACATGTAAAGGTAAGTTGATGGCCCGGCACTTGAATTATTAAGAGAGTGGATAATGCTGTGCAGTTTGCATCAATTGTGATAAAGCAATCGTACGGCAATTGGAAATTTCAATTCTTGAATGTAATGGAAGACCAAAACCCTTTAGCAAATAACACCAGAGATACTGAATGTACGAGAATTCCAATTACAGAAGATGAAGTTGAAGATCATCATCAGTATTTCGATGGTCGCCAAATACATAGAGTGCCCCAAGTAATGCGATTCAAGAAACACAACGAAGAGGATCTCTACGCACCTAAAATTGTTTCCATTGGCCCTTATTACCATGGCTTGCCAGAACTTGGTATGGCAGAAGAACTCAAGCATAAAGTCCTTACAGACTTTGTTTCATGCAGCGGCAAAGACAGAGAATTCTTCTACTGCCAGATCTTTAAAGTGATCGACCAGATTAGAAATTGTTACGTTGGGGTTTCTAGAGATGCGTATGATGATGGAGAACTAGCAGAAATAATGCTTCTAGATGCATCTTTCGCTATATATCTTATGAAGGTTTTCGTGAGCGATAAGGAAAAATATGACCACTTCTGTCAACATCTTGGAATGGCTTTATTGACATTTGCATTCCAGGATATGCTTTTACTTGAGAATCAAATTCCCCTCTGTGTCATTAAGCTCTTGACTAAATTAATATATGGCAAACGAGAAGAAGGACATATGTTAATTTGTGATTTCATAAGTAACGCGACTTTTGGGGTTAGCAGGCTAAAAATAATTCCTGGAGAAGATAGAAGGCAACCACTTCACCTTCTGGATGCTACTCATAGAATATTTGTCAAAGAATTGGATAATACAGGAGAAGAACTTGTTGAAGAATTGGATAATGCAGGAGAAGAACGTGTCGAAGAATTGGATAATACCGGAGAAGAACTTGTCGAAGATTCGGTTAATGCAGAAAAAAGGCCTGTTAGCAAATGTTTATGGTGGCCTTGGAGAAAACAAAATCAAAATGAATTTGAGAATTACAATCGTCAATTTCGTTCAGTCACTGATATCAAAGCAAAAGGCATCCACTTCAAACCTAGTTCATATTGTTTAAAGAATATTAAGTTCAAATCCTACAAGTTTTATGGGCAACTTGAACTCCCGGTTTGGCTTTTCACTATCAATTCCAAGCCATACTTTACACAGATGATTGCATATGAGGCGTCTCCAGAAAGCAACGCTGACAGTATTATAATATGTTATGTTAATTTCTTGAAGTCGCTCATTATTAAACCTGAAGACGTGAAAGAACTGCGAGAAAAGAAGATACTATTCAGCACTCTCGACAGTGATGAACAAATTGTGAAACTAATCAAAGAAATTGACAATTACGGACTTGAAGATGACTGGATTTTTTATGATGTGAAGAAGGGAATTGAGAAGCACTGCAGCAGCAAGGCAAAAACATGGTTTGCTGAATTAATTAACACTCATTTTCGCAGTCCTTGGACTTTGATTGCCCTATTCGCTGCCACTTTTCTTCTTTGCTTAACTTTTCTCCAAACCTATTACACAATGAATCTTCCCAAGTAAAGGTGTGTGCCATATTCCATCTTTCAAGTTTTAGTTGAGATGTGTTTCAACTCATCCAAATAAGAGAGGTTTGATGCTTTTGTATTCATTGTATCAATCTATGTTTGTATTACTGTAATTCAAATCTATCAAAGAAGTGTTATAAGAAATGTTTTATATAATTATAGATATTGAAAACAATGGTTGTAAGTTCTTGAATTCATATTTTGAATGCTAAGAATCCGGAGGCAAACTATGCCCTCAAGAAGTTAGCATAATTGCCGAAGATTTCAATTACAACACCATAGTTTTCAGAAAGAAAAGTAAGAGAAGGGTTGGCCTTATTGTTTCTAATCAATTAACCATTCACGATGGTTAGTATCACTTGTTCAAGATGAGTTGATAGAAATGTCAACATCTTATGGAAAGGAAAAACCAATAGTGCAAGGATATGGGGAAATAAGATTGGGAAATAATTTTGTTTACGGTTATCTGCCACAGTTCTAATCTATTAAATATGACAAAACTAGCGGGGGGGGCTTTAAAAAAAAATTTTTAAAAAAAAGGAAAAAAAAAAAAAAAAAAAAAGGTGAAACATTGCATTAAGATATTTCATGCTTTCGATTAGGTTATAATAATAAGTATACACAGAACATATTATATAGCATGATAAAGTAAATATATCCATTGGCTTACGGTTTGAGAAGTTAACCTCAGGTCCAGATCCGTAGGAAGATCGGCAGCCACCCCTCCATCAGTCTAAACATACGTATGCTGGTCCACTACGACTTAACATTCCAGGAAGAAATAAAGTAGTTAGAATAGGCCAAATTAGCCCCATATTTTCATCTCTAGAAAATATATGGCTTATCCGCACACAGGGAAGTCATAGTAGGGGAACTCAAACACTTCAACCCAATAATGTCAGAGATAAACCGACTCAATCCGTTGGTAACTAGAAATGGATTATATCTTATAACATATTTTTCTTATAACACAGGCCAAATTAGCCCCATAGTTTCATCTTTACTGTTAAGTTTTCACTACTAAAAACTAGCTTTTCACCTATAGAAAATTACCAACCGATACAATCCATTGGTAACTAGAAATGGATTATCTGTTGGTAAAAGTTATTCATTTTCATTTATGATAGTTAGCAACGGATTTTTCGTTGGTAACGATGATATCTCTTTATTAACAAATATCCATGTCTTATGTAACTGTTTAACATTTGAATCTTTCACCTACAGAATATTCGTAGGTGACCATGGAACATTACTAACGGATACAATCCGTTGGTAATTAGAAATGAATTATCCACTAATAAAAGTAATTCACTTTCAACTGCGATAATCAGCAATGAATTTTTCATTGGTAACATTATATCTCTTTACCAGTGGATATTCCGTACCTCATGTAATCGTTTAAAGTTTAGATCTCTCACCTACGGATACTCCGTTGGTAATTAGAAACATATTATTCGTTGGTAAAAATAATTCATTATCCCACATCGAAAGCTTACAACAAAGTCTTCGGAGTTGCCCTCTATAAATTAATTTGTTGTCCAATAAGTGGTTAAACAATGTTTTGGCCTTTAAATTCGGTTGGCTAAAAGTTTAAAAAATTAGAATTATTAAATAAATAATAATAATAATTATAAAATAATTTTTTTTTTTACCATGCCTTACACTTATGCGGCTGTTTACAACATTGATTTTTACCAACTGTAATAGTAGATATTTACAAACGAAAAGTTGGTTAGTATTGGTTAAGATTTTTATCCATGAAAATTCGTTGGTAAAAGATTCACACTTTACCAACGAAAAATTCGTTGGTAAAATATTTACTCTTTAAATACGGCAGGATCTATTGGTAACTATGAGCGACCCTTAAATTAATAACAGATACCGAGATCTCAGGAACGAAAATTCGTGCATGAAGCAATGTTCTTTTAGTAGTGTTTGTCAAGGCATCAAGGTTATATCTTATAAAATATTTTTCTTTAAATTTACCTGGTCGGTGTTTTATGTTTGTAAAATTTGGATGTTTTAACATTATGTTCATTAGCTCAATTCTATTGCATCTTTTTGGATAACTTCTGAAGTTGGAGAAGGTTTCTATGGGTTTTTTGAGGAAGAAATTAAAGATGTTGATACCACTTTTATATGAGCCAGAGCACTTACTGAATTTGGAAAAAGAGATCTAAACTATCAAAACAAGAATTCTTAAGCATCGTGATTTTCTTCAACTAGACAGATCCGTTAGAAAGTTGGGTCAAAATTTAAAGGGAATTCCTAATGTTCATATTAAAGAGTCCATCCTCTGCACTCTGATGTTAAATACACGTATTGAGGTCATATGAGATAGTAATCGGGGAACACAGGCTACTGAACAGACTGGATATTTCAATGTAACCAAGGACCTTCTGGAGCCATTTTGGGTGTTAATATCTTAAAAAGGTCAAGGGCTTCTGTAATTTTCAAATTTCAAGTAGATGTGCTTGCAATATGTGGTTTTCCTGTTTACTTGTAATGTTTTTGTTACAGTTAGGTAAAATCAAAAATAGAAGCAAATGCTATTCATGTTGCGATGAAGAGGCCAACAGGCAAATTGTGCTTTGAAGTTGAGAAAAGTGGAATTATGCATATCAATAAGTATTTCAAAAGGAAAATCACATTTGTTCTAATCCTTTGTCATTATATACTTGATGGTGTACTTAAAGTGAACTGTATTGTGTTCTTATGTGTGTGAAATGCTTGAAAGCACATAAATAGGGTGAAAAACAATACTTAGATGGTCCTATGACTTCTTGGCATATTAGTCATGATGTTTTTTTTATTTGGAAAAGCTAAGCTAGCATAGCAAATTATTATTTCAAAGTATGTCCTACTAAAGAACTGTCCTGGTATTTTTTCCATGCTATTGAGATGAGATTTGTATGTGTAAGGTGATAGATGAAATTTTTCGATAATTTGAGTGTTTACAAGAAGTGCATCATTACATAAATTGTGTAGACCAATTTGGAGAAAATTATACGGGTTAGAATTTTAAATTTCATAGAAACATTGAGTATCTATAGGAACTGGTCATAGATATTTTTGTTGTTTCCATGTATGTGTAGATTGTAGTGAAAAATTATCGTACTATTTGCATCTTAAACAAGATTTCTTTCTTTCACAAGATTAAGGGGCTAATCATGTAAATGTTTAAAGTGTTTTAGTAACTCTTCTTTCTGTTAAATATCAGGCAGCGAAAGATATCGTATGGCTATTTGAACAAGAGCAAGCACTGGGCTTCAGTAGTGTCTCAACAAATATTCAGATGATAGTCATCAAGCTCAAATCTGATGGATTATGGGTTCATGCACCAATTGGTTCAACCAAGGAATGCATCCAGGTCTTTTTCATCTTCTATTCTCATGCTTCAAAAAGTACATGAAAGACAAATTAGCTGCTAAATTTGTTGTACCTAAATTCGCCTATTCCCACCTAGTTTTTGGACTTCTACAAGTATCTTTATGCGAGAAATTTTTGTCTGTTTCTCAATGGGCCTCTATGTACAGTCATTATATCTCAGATAGTAAAAATAACGATTAAGTATATTAGATGCATCTAGTACGAGAATGCAAGATTCGACCTTACTTATAAGCTAATCATGCCATAAATTATGGGGCATACATATGCAACAGCATTTCTATCCATCTGTTATGAATGTTAGATGGCATTTTGAAAGCTAATACTTACTAGTATATGCCTCTTTGTGATTTGCAGCTTGTTAAAGAGTTAGGAGCTCCTGTGGAGTATATTAACCTGCCTACATTTGCTTATAAGCATAAAATATTTGTTGGTCCATTTTCAAGGAAGTTCTCTAAGGCTCAAGTATGGGTGGCACCAAGACAATGGAGCTGGCCTTTGAATTTGCCATTCGAAAATGGAACTCAAAAATTAATAAATGCTTACATTTTATTGGATTTCAACATTTTTTTTTAATTTTTAGTTTAAACTTTAATGTATGAAGTTTTTAACGTGGAAATGTTATACCTTCCGTAGAAGAAAGAAGCAATAACTTTATTAGTCAACTCGAAAGTTAGCGAAGTCACTTCGGGGCAATAGGGACAAGAAGCCAATCCCTCCCTTGCTTTCTTGCTATCTAGTAGAGCTATTGACTTACATCCTTACCGCAGAATATTTCCATAAGAGTTACCCTTACTTTTTACCGTTTAAGGTTTAAGGAAGGAAAGGAGCTAGTTCTGCGTACTAGCTCGAACGTAGCCAAATTCTCCATGGGATTTATTCACTTTACCGAAAGTTTAGATGAAAAAAGAATAAGGGAAACGGCAAGAAAATATCTCTCTTATATTTGTCTTATCTTTGACGAAAAAGTGCATCTAGTGGCTGGCCTGCCTTCTTTCATTCTTCCTAGCGCCATCCCTAGAATGGCAGTTCCTGCTCCTTGGAAGTTCCCAAATAAATGACTACTTCAATCAGGGTTTTGAGCATAAAGATTCCAATGACCTGGACGAGTATCACATAAATAAGTCGGTGATGATGATGAGGGTCATGGCCGGGCATTGACATGTATCTGAAAGAATGAACCAAAGCAAATGATTGCTCTAGAATAGCTATTCCTCACAATTGCTCCTTGTGATGCAGTGGAACCGTGGCAACCACAAGACTTGCCCTCACAATACAACAACCATCTTCTTTATAGAATGATTTGTCCCATAAGTTTTCTAACCTTGTGTCAGGACCTATGGGCCAAGGGACAATCTCAAGTAGATAGTTTCTATGAGGCATAGGCCTCCCAAATGGTAACGGAGGCGTGCAAAGGTTTTCTCGGGTCGGACAGAGATCGACCCTTGAGTGCAAAGGCAGAAATATTTTTTATAAGGATTTAATTCAAATTAGCAACGGAAACCCATTGGTAATCATCAACGGACATAATTCGTAGCTAATTTGCAATGAAAAAATTTGTCGCTAATTAGCGACAGAAATGGCCGTTGGTAAACACCGATGGCTTCTTCCGTTACTAAATTATCGACGATCTAAGCAATTCATCGCTAAATTAGCAGTGGGGGTATTGCGGACGGATTTTCAGACCAATTAATTCCATCTGTGAAAGTTGTTAGCAACGGAATTTAAGGCATTGGAGACGGAAATTTCAATATCTGAAGCCGCATTTTTTGTAGTATGATAAGTATTAAAAAGAAACTTATCATAAAAAACATGGACAGTAACACAAGTATCATACCACCAACCTGAAACTTTACCTTAGATTACATTGATTTCGCTCACCACAGCAATAATCTCATCAATGGAATTTATTTTTTCTTCCTTCTTTGGTTGTTTCTTGTGCTTGCAATCTCTTGCATAGTGTCTCGGTTTTCCATGAACATAACAAGGTCCCTTAGATTTGTTTTTGAACTTTTCTCTATCCTTTTTGGGACTAAGAGGTTTTCCTTTCTTTTTATAGTTGTTAGAATTGTGAACATAGTCCACGACGTTGGCTTTTGAAGAGCCATCATAAGAAGTTTCAGTCTTATATCTTGCTCTTGAATCTTCCTCTATGTGAAGATCCTTTTGAATTATCTTCTGAAGAAAAGTCTTCAAAATTGTGAAGAATCTTCTTCTTACATCCTTTATAAGACCCTCGGAGTTTAGCAATAATTACTCCCATTTGAAAGGATTCAGGAAGTTTGATTTTCACAGCTTTCGATTTGTTGACAATAATTTTCAATTCATGTACTTAAGACGACAAAAATTATTATCTAGAAACTTGAAATCAAAATATTTAGAAATTAAAAATTTCTTAGTACCTTCCTTCGTGGCCTTATTTTCAAGTGCATTCCAAATTTCCTTTGCTGAAGTAGTGTTTGTATAGAGATCATATAAATAGCGTTTAGGATGTGACCACAACATAACAATTTGTCCTCTTCTCTTTTCTTTTTTTTAACACGAACTTCTTCAATATCCTTTTCTATTGCATCTGAAATTAACTCCAAGTTTGGATCAAGCACATAGAAGATTTTTAATACCGTAAGAAGGAATTTGAGTTTGTCCTGCTACCTAAGTTTGTTCCATCAAATCTATCCAAGCACACCAAATCTTGATTCATCAGCTTTATGGTAGCAAGTGTAACGCCCCAAATTTTATCGACTTAAAATTTGGGGTGTTACCGATATCATTTTGTATCACATACATAAAGTGAAAATATTTAATTCGAAATTTAAAACTCTTGATTTATTTAATACTCAAATACCAAATTGAATAAACAAAATGTCGCGTAAACATAAAACATTAAACATAATTAAATTGAAGAACATAATCCTAACAGAATTATTTTAAAACGTTTTCTTGCGAAGTTTTTCTTTACTTGGCAACCCGCGCACCGCTCAGCCACCATCCACGTTGACCGTACTGATCTGAAATATTGAAATTGAAGGAGTGAGTAATTACACTCAGTAGGATACGTGCGTCCAAACAATATAATAATTTAAAACGTAAACTCATAACATTTAATACCAACATTTCATCAAGAGCTATCGGTGATCAGTCGAAAGCTCTAATACAATTTGGGAAGACCCGAAGGCGATCTCACATTTTATTTCATTTCGTAGGGACCCGCAGGTCGAACATTTCATTTCATTTCATAGAGACCCGCAGGTCGATTAGCATTTCATGAAATAAATCACGTCAAAAACTATAATATTGAAAGGACAGAACAACTTGCACATAAAGTATCCTACCTCGATTGATAGTAGAAAAGTAAGGAATTCATGTTCCCAAAACCTTTTTGCTGTTGTCGTGTCTTGTGGATTTAAGGTCGATCTAGTGGCAATTCCACGTGCCAAAATCCTTTCTAAGAGTATTAAAACCCGTTTCCGACAATACAAAGAGAACACTTTTGGAATGGAGACTTGGACAGGCAGTGGAGAGTTAAGTGAAGATGGAAGAGAGTAGTTTTTATCTCATAAATTTTTTAGGATTTGGAATGAATTTATAGTGTAAGGGAGGTGTAAAATTAAGAAAGGTTTTGATTGCCAAATTTGTTAAAACTATATAAAGGGTAATTATGCAATCTAACCAACAGAAATCTCGTCAATTAGCTCATTAATCTGTCCAATTACAAAAACTCTTTGTTTGGATATCAATCAAATTAAATTAATTAGGATCTATTTAACATAAGAATGGTCAAGTTAGTGTCAATTTACATAAAATGACAGGTTATCCTATCATCATATAAAATGAAATAAATAATTAAATAGTATATTATAAGCTTAATTGGACTATATGCCCAAAATAACTAAATTTGTTAGAGGCCCCAAATCGTATCTTACCAGTATTCAAATTCAATTAGCAATTAAAATTAGCCTTTATCCTAATTGAGAGTTGGAAATGTGCGTGCACGTGTGGCTACCCATACTCTTATCATAAGAAAATTTACCAATTCTAATTTAAAGGCAATTGACACAATTGAGAGTACAAGGTATGATTGCCATGCATCATGCCTAGAGGCTAGAGATTGTCCAAAAATATTATTATATAATAACCAATTCATTCAAAGCTAGGCCTAAAAACGTGTGTCATTTTAGAATGGTCAAAAAGTCATAAATGTTAAATCAATATTCTAAGTAGGATTCTAAAATCAAAGCAAATGAATTTTTAATCTAAGAGAAAATTATTTTATCCAAACATCAATCAATCATAGTTAACTAAAAATATCTCTCCCTACATATTACTTTGCAAACTACTTAAATCATGAGTACCAGAAAATCAGAAATATTGGCAGATAAATGTAAATAAGGATTAAAAATAATTAAATCTCTTTCTCTAATAGAAAAGATAAACATTGATTATTATGATAAAATACTAGCTTCTTTTCCTAATTATCTTAGAAGAAATATTGTTAAATAATAAAAACGGTGCTTATTATCTATGTTTCTTTGAATTGAAATAACTTAGTTTTAACTTCAAAGAACTCATATTTTCTTGAGCTGAAAATACGTTATTAAATGCGAGCTACAAAATGAGCCCAATATTGATATACTTATACTCATTCTATCAAAATGTAATTATTGGTGCCAAATAAAATATGACTTTAAACGCTATTTCATTTCAGTCCTCAAATTTTAAAACTATAACATATAAGACAAATATATTTTTATTCCAAAATTTTCGGGGCGTTACAGCAAGTATGGTTTCCTTCTCCATTATAGTAAAATGAGGATATCGTTTGAGAATGTAGGAAAAAAGACAACAATGATGGAAGAAACGAAGAAGGGGAAGAATATATAAGTATGAAAAAGACTTGAACGCGAAATGATCGTTGTCCTCAAATGATACTTGCATCCTTTTTTAATGCTTTTAAGGATTACAATGACAAATAGTTTGTAGGATTTAACAAGCCATAATGATTCTTCAAATGAACAAGTGCCAAAAAAAAAAAAAGCAAAAAAAAAAAAAAAAAAAAAAAAAAAAAAAGACGAAAAAGGAAAAAAATAAAAAAGGTTTTGAATATGTGATAATCTCTTCGAATTTTGAATGAGTAATAGAAAGTTTTTTTTCATGTGTTTAGGTATAAACAACGTCATGTATTTATAGTCTTCAATCATCCCTACACGAAGGGATTTCAACTCAAATGAAGAGATGCAATTTTTCACCAAGCAAACCCCCAGAAAATTCGAAAAATCCAGCCAGCAGTCGAGAATTTTAATGCTATGTAACCGCATAGGCTATAACTATGTGGTCGTGTAGTTATAGCTTTGGCTACCTAGAAACTCGCTATAAATTCGTATGCAACAGCAAGCCTCAATGGCTTATGTGGTCTCATAAGCCATTTTTATGGCATTTTTTTCCCTTTTCTTCTTTTATACACTTAATTCATCCAATCTTGGTTTTGAACAATAATATTATGACATCGTCAGTATATTCTCCAGAGGGATCAAACTACAAGCTTGATCTTTGAGCCTCTTATTCAACAGCGGCTTGATTTACGAGTCCGATCTTTGAGCCTCTTGTTTGGGGATTTATAGACCACAATTTCTCTTGATATGTCTTCGTAAGACAGAATGGGTTCAAGAACAGGTTGGGACAGCAACATCACTTGGCTTCACAAACTCCATCGCACTGCTCTGGTAAAGTACTTCCAGAACTTTCTGCCTTTCCTTGCTTTCGAATGTTTCCTTTAACCATTTTCATCTGTAGTAAGTAGCTTAAAGCCTGAACGTAGAGAATATAGAGGGAAAATTGAGGAAGAAGGTTGTGGAATGTGAAGAGATTAGTCCTGGGAGTGATTCAGGAAAGGGAAATTATTTTTCAAATATAAGGTAATTGTACACAGGTAACTGCAATTATAGAACGTGAATGAGGAAGTTAATTGAAAATTGTTTTACAACGGTTATTATGTAAATGTCCCATTATCTTTAAAATTACCATTTTGCCAACTCTCCTCTTAAAATCAATTCCTTGCAATTTAATTCTAATTTAGGCACACTAGTCCTTTCAACTTCCGTCCAGATTTTATTTCGGAAGTCTGAAAATTTTGTTCTCTTTATATTTTATGCAGGTGGGATTATACTTTCCAGTTTAGAATGTTGATTTGAAATTCTAGGAAAAGGTTCACACGAGTCAATCACACAAAAATAGTGAAATTTATATAAATTGACGCGATCATTAAATTTTTCGGCAAATATCACAATTCAATCAATTTTATAATCAGTTTAAAAATTATTGGGATAATCGTGAAATTTTCAATTAGAAATCTGCTCTCAATTAATTTCAATTAACTTCTCTGATTATAATGTGAGTGGACTAGCTAGTCTATCATAAGTCATCCATAACCAAAATGAAACTTGTAGTGACCAAGTGCAGCAGTGTATTTCAAGCTAGTCATCATTTGAAATTGTCTCTGAAAGTATCAAAATATGTGCATACCAGACATAAGAATGCATGTAATTTTTTGTATTCTTTCGAATGCAATCTTTTTTATTAATGGAGTTGACATTCACATAATCATAGGTGTAGCTCTTCATTCTCGATTTATGTTCACTATCAAGGACGGCTTCATACGCCTATGATAGTAGCCCTCTCCTTCAATGAACCTTCCTGGTAACACAAAATCATATTGTAGTGCCGAAAGATATAGTTACTAATCATAGGTCCACACTTGAGTACTTGTAACCTTAAAGATGACAACGTAGACAATATGGGCATAATTGAACTAGTCACAATGTCCTAAAAGTGTTCTTATCTTACAACAATTTACCAAATAATATAATGAGCACACCACACTAATTGGAGAATTCAATTATATCTCAACAGCAATAAATCAATCACATATCCACATAATGTGATATTTACACCAAAAATCCCTATATTTTTTGCTTTTATTTTTTTAATTTTTATACAAATAAATGCAAAACAATGCACACGAGGTGAACTCATGAACAAAACAGCAATTGTCCTTGATTACGTATGTGTTCTAGGACAATTACTTTCCATACATCCAAGTCCGTAATAAAATGGTGTCTAATGTCAATGTGCTTAGACGTAGAATGTTGAAGAAAAAGAGGGATTTTGAGTAAGTTTTTGAGTTCATATGCATGATTTTTCAATATTTTAACTTCCCTTTTATGTTGTTTTTGCTTTAACAGTTTTTAACCTTGCTTTCGTTCTATTGCAATACCTCTCCAATACATTCTTCTGGGTCTCAATGGTACCATTCTGAAGTTCAAATTTGTAGTACCACATTCACATTTTCTTCTTCTAGTTTATCTTTGCACAATTGGGGATTTCAATTTTGGGCGATTTTGATTCTACAATTTAGGGATTTTGATTTTTAAGGGTTCAAGAAAGCAAGCGTGTTTCAGATAGGTGGACAAATTAACAGAGACAATGTGCCAAATCAACTTTTCGTTGTATATGTTGCGATTTCTACAAAGTTTTTGTCTGTATGAATTTGTATTTGTTTTGTGTGTGTGTGTGTGTGTGTATTGGAAAATACTTACGATATCAAAACTTGTCGTTTTGAATCTCTATTCTTGTAATGACGTTATTACTTAATGCAGAAATAAAGGCTTTGAAGTACTCTGAATGCCTTAGAGAGAAGGTAGTTGAAGAGGTACATCAATTTAAATCTTTCTGTTTATTGGATCAAACGCTTTGAAGTGTCACTTTATATATATTGCCTTCTCTTCTTTAAATTCCCCTATGTACTTGTTTTAGCTACCTCTTATGTGTGTGTGTGTCTATATATATATATATATATATATATATATAAAAGTAAATCAAATAGGGATAAATAAAATCTTGTTTACCATTTCTTCATGTTAATGCCCTTTTAGCTAACTGACAGAATAAATAAAGTCGATGTAAAATAAAAAGCGACAGAAGCTCTCTTTGAAAACAAAGTACGTGTCAGGTTGTTTAAATGGTAGTTTTGCACTTGGGCCTTTTTTCTGCATTTGCAAACGCAGAGTCAAATGTTGAGGGGAGATGCTTTTTTTAAATGCTTATCCTGTGCAGGAAGGTAAATAGTAAAAACTAACCAGGTTTTTTGTAATTGTTGGGGGTGGGGTATCTATTGCAACATTGTAAGTCGAACACAGTCATGTAAAAGGTCAAACCCTATTGAAAGAAACCAGCTGACTGGAGTACCTTGACACACCCGGCCCCGTGTAATACTATTGGACCCGGACGTGACATGCGCCAATAATAGATACCAATTAAAAGTCAGACCCACCATCAAGGCTACTACAAGGACAATGTACCACTTTTTATACATCAATTTTTAATGGAATTTTGACATTATCTTTCCTGTAAACAGGACTAACTAATCTGTGATGCTATAACACAACACAATAGAAATAAGAGTGATAAGCCGAAATCTCAACTTTTATCAAGAAAATAACATGAAATGTACATGTAGATACCAAATACATAGTGAGCCCCCTAATCATTTACAAGTGATGCAAAATCACATCTAGACATGAACATGCGTCCCAAAACACTGACTACGTGTCTTTAAAGTAAGTCAACAAACAAACTCTGTCGTGTGACTCTGACTCCAAAATCAAAGGCTCAATTTCAAAAGGTGCCTAAATACTCAACTGTTACCTGATAAGGAAAAACGTGAGAAAATATATGACTAGATAGATTAGTGAGTGGAAAAGTTCAAAAATAAATATAATTTTTCAATTTTATATTTTTATCAAAAATCGAATTCATATAATTAAATAATTCACAAGATAACATCATATAATTATAGCCAAAACATGAGACATCCACATAACGTCATAAATTATCATTTTAAATCATGATATAAACATAAGCTGGTAATCATATTATAATCTCATCACATCAAATGTACTGAAAAAATTCACCAAAAATGTACCCTCTGACTGAAATCTGTAATCTGCCCCTGAGGCTAAGAACTTTCATCACGGGCTTTTGGCCCCCTCCGTGAATGAAAGTCGATCTCAGGACCTCTGATAATCAATTCTAGAACACAGCTAAGCTCTGTGAACTATATGTACAGGATCAAGACAATGTCAGGTCAAGACCCCTCCGTGTAGAATAGAGCACGGCCAAGGCCCCTTTTTAAATTAGAAGAAGTATATAATCATGGTACTTTTTTGGCCGATCTCAATATTACATGTCTTACATACCAAACAAATCTCAATATCACATGTCTTACATACCAAATCACAAATGTGTCATAAATAATCTTTAAAATTTCACATGTATCATAATAAAAGAGATTTCCATAATAATAATATAATCGAATACATAATCGCACATAATTGCACATACTTTGATAATATACTTAATTTATAAATACTTTAAATATATTTATATTTTTCCACTCACAGAATTATATACGCCAAAATCAACTCGGTTGCTAAGTTGTCCCGATATCCGTATCGTCGCCTGAAATTTGGCATAATTTTTAAATCAACAGCTAACTATTTTTAGTAATTTCAATAATTAAATAGGCGGTACCCATACTTAATCATTTCACGTTTAGGAGATTTCTAAAATCTCTTTAATCACTAAAACTATTTTTTCTTTCATTTAACTCAATTTCATAGCTTATTATACTAATTCTTTCAATAAAATTGAATTTAATTTAACAATCTATAAAATTAAACATAAACTTTCAATAAATAAGTTTTTACTTACCTTTGAATTTGAAAAGTTCAAGCCTAATAGTAGAAGAACTTATTTTCTAACATGTTGGCAAAATTTTTCTTTTCTTTTTTTTATCTTTTATTTTATTTTTGGCTTCTTCCTCTTCCCCCCCCCCCCCCCCCCCCCCCCCCCTCTTTTCCTTTCTTTTTCTCTTTGCTCTCAGCTTCTTGGTGTGTAGTGTGTGTTGGGAGCATGTTTGGTACCCATTTTTCCCAAAATACATTTTTCTCTCTCTTATTTTCAACCATACACTCTTCAATAAAATAATATTACACGCAAAACTAAAACTTTTCTTTATTTTTTAACCACACATTTTTCAACAATCACTATTACAAAATGCATTTTTACTATGAAAATGAGAAATAAACATCCTACCAAATACTATCTCTAGACCGCCCACCATTTCAAAAAGATCAACTCTCTTTGAAAGTTCAAATGACTCGTTCAAATTTAGATTGAGATTTTCATGACTTTCAATTCCAATACTGTGAGTCTATGCTTCATTGGACCAGAGTGAAATATGAATTTCCAACATATCTGCACTTATGTATGTAAGCACGATATAGCTCTGATAATTTTATGCTAAGGAAACTATAATGCAAAGACTGGTACAATAAACTGCCAACTCTGGGTTTTTAGGCTTTTAAGTTTAATTTATTTGTATAGGTTTGTATAAAATCTGTTCTTCCGTTTACTTATTTAACTCCGTGATAATAAAAGAATTACAGACATACAACTTACTTTAATCTATATTACAAAGTTTGAATTTGTGAAGAAGCTATTCTTTGGGAAGGTAATATAAATTAGGTTTTAGGTTATTTTTCAGTTATACATACCTTTAGCTTTTCCTTATTCAACCATTGGGTAACTATTCTTCCTTCAACAGGTTACAAAAGAAATAGAAATGACGACTCAATGATGTTCTCTAATTTTGGAGGATCAGAAAATCAAGTAAGCCACTTCTTTTGCACTTTGATTTTCATTTGTTCCCTTACACTACATACATTACTAATGCTATTTCTCAATTCAGAGTGTGGAAAGTAGAAACAATAATCAAGTTTTAATACACCTTTTGAGCTTGCCAAAGAGGTTGTGCCACTCATCCACAAAGCACTACAAAGAAGGTGACTTTTTCTGTCTCATATTTAAGTTCACTTGATTAGTTCTTTGAATAGTATTCAACTTTTTGTTGGCTAATTTGTAGACGACCTGAACACAGATTAGTCAAACAATGAAATAAGCTTTTACTAGCATGAAGGTTCTATTAGAATCCCTACTCTGAGAATTTCAGTTGCAGATATGGGACTGAGGGAATGAGTTTTTTAATAGAAGAAGATAAACTTTAGCTAGAAAGGTTTTTCATTGAGGAAAGAAGCAATCATAGTTGTTACATCTTATCTCTTCCTACTTGCACAATTCAAATGGAAGCAGTACTGTAACTATTACATTGTTCAATTTCAATGTTGATGGCTCATTTCGGTAAGATAGTTATTAGTAATTTTTTGAAGAATTATAGAATTTTATAGATCCTCCTCTGAAGTTCGCCTCTAAATTATTATACGTTGTTTAGTTACAGGGCTGTAGAAGCGAAGAAATTCTAAAACCTTGAAGCAAGTCGGGGTTTAATTGATTGTTACAAAAACTTAGGCATTTTGTACAGAGGAAGAAGTTAAATAAAATTCTCTTGTATTCCTTCATTAGTTTCTTACTCATTACTCAATGGTATTTATTGATTTTATTATATATTGAGTTTGCAGAATTTTTTTCCAACATCCCAATGCAGTGACTGTAAAATTGGCTTTCTAAATGATGCTATATTGCTATTAACTTTATGTTCGGATTCCATATGAATTTTACATGCTATTATGATCAATGTTTTGAAGTTATCACACGTAAATCAATACCTTTTTGAAATATTATCTTTAATTATAATATGAGTTATATCCACATATTCATCGCCTATGTAAAATCTTTAATCATAATGTGAGGAAAAAGTCAACTGATTTGCTATTTTCTTTGTACTCAACTTTTGTCATTGAGGCTGACCATGGTTACAACAAGGTACTTATTTTGACTTTCTGGGCATTTTTTCTTTGTTTTTCACTCAACTTTTCCAGCATTTTTCTTTTTATCCTATTTCCCTAATGATCACCTTATTTCTTTGAAACTTTATCTTTCTTTCTGCGGCAAACAAGACAATTATGTTGGCGTGAGCTGTATAATTGAGAGATTGAAGCATAGACAAGTCTCTTAATTAAAGGAATTTCCATTAACTTAGACTAAAAATCTGTATAGTCCAAAGATAGGTGTTTATGTTCTCCTATTTATATTCTACAACACTATAAAACAAAAGTGAGAAAAACAAATGATTCTTTCCAAAATCAGTAAACTTTTCCACATGGTATCAGAGCCAACCGACCCTTGGTTCTCTGTTATCAGGACATAACCCTTTTTCTCTTTCTTTGACACGCATGGCAGATTCCGGAAGTATGGAGGAGCCAGGTGACCCATCCTCCATTCTCACGGAACTAACTGCCAAAATAGCTCCGCGTCAAGGGTTCGAATCCTGAAATATGGATTTGGCTCTTGGGTAAGTGCAAGTGTACAAACAACCTTCCACTCTGTACCCTTGGAGGCATAACATGCGATTTACCTCCCTCACGATGTTCCAGGGCAGAGGCGGTGGAGGACCCTTAAGGTTGGGGTTCAACCTTTTTTTAACTGCCAAAATAGCTAAAGTTTGACCAAAACTCAGCCCCATACCCTAGCCACAGAGACTTTCGCTTCTCCAGTAGGCATCAAGTTAGACGGCACCAATTATGCCCTCTGGTCCAAGATTGTTGAGATGTACATCTCTGGCAAAGACAAACTGGGCTATATCAACAGAGTCTGAAAAACCTTACGTTCGACCCAACTAACACCTAGAGGGGGGGTGAATAGGTGTTCATGCGGAATTAAAAAAACTTATCAATTAATTCGTGCAACAAGTCACAAGAATTAGAGTTTGTCCAGATTCATTCACATGTCTTAATTACCTATGTTGGATTACCGGTAACAATAAATAAATTAAAGCAATAAAAGAACACAACGAATGTTGACGGAGAAACCCCAACTGGGTAAAAACTCCGGGCACAAGCCAGTAGAGATCCACTATTTGTAGAAGGTAACTTACAGTACGTCAGAACAATTGATCCCCTCAATTTTCTAACCTCCTTACTGTTTGAGAACAAGACTCTCCTGGATCTAGCAGATCTGTGCTACCATCCCAGCCTTGTGTGACTTCTACTTCCCGTGAATCGTCAAGCACTCCCACTCTTCAAACAAGTTCTTCCCGGATCTTCAATCTGAGGATCTTCTGGAAGTTTTATAAGATTTAGAGAAGGTGGTGTTTTGGTGTTTCAAGGTGTGATGTTTTTCTGCAAAAGCCAAGGATTTTTAATATAAAAAGTTTAGAAGATTGTTAGGCTTTTTGAACCTTGGTGTGAAAGATATAAATGATTAATCTCCAAGGAATATGAAAGATTAAAGAAAAGTTTTTCAACAAAAGCTTTTCGAGGATTTTGATCT
>NW_019244793.1:87329-90216 GCF_002742605.1 Olea europaea var. sylvestris | reverse complement strand
AGTTATCAAAAATTAATTTGCTCCAACCTACTCAAGTCAAATCAATCTAACTACGCTCAAATTACTCCCCCTTTTTGTCACAAAGGGCCAAAGAGGGCCAAAAAATCACAAAAAATAAACTAAGAAGCAGTATCCGCAGCATCGGAAGAATCAGAGCCACCCTCAGCACTCGTGCTGGCCTCCAAATGATCTCGAATCCAGTGCAACTGACGCTGACAAACAGCAAGAGCACGGCGAAACAAAGTCATCTCAGCAGTCTGACGCTCCGAAGCAGCACGTAACTGGGTGATCTCAGCTAATATACGAGCCTGTTGCTCGATCAATGTAGTCATCGGACCCAAAAGAGGCACCAAGGGGTCAACTGGCAATGTAGCCGCCCCAAGGACTGAAGTAGAAGCAGAGGGACCGGAAGAGCTGATCGAAATAGTAAGAGGAGGAGTGGAACGAGATGGAAGACAGACTCGAGAGCCCCTAGTAAGAATATCAAATATAGGATCAAGGGGCTCGGAGGAATTAAAAACATCAAAAACTGCATCCACAGTAGGAGCAGGAGCAGAAGAAGAAGAAGCGGGAATATGAGAGCGACTCTGATGTATAGTCTGCTGTCCAATCGGACGTCCAATGCGTCGAGTTGAGCTCTCAGGAAAAGAAGCACCTAAGGCTAAGGCTACCCGATGAATCAAACAAGCATATGGTAACCCAATACGACCCCCAGGAGTACAAAAAGAAGCCAGAATCTGCTGGCAAATAAAACTAGGAAGGTCAATCGAATCCCCGCGAAGTAATGCATATAGAAATCGGGCCCGCCCCATAGGTAAAGAAGAAGTATGGGCAACAGGCCAAAGGTTCGTGCACACAGTGCGCAACAGAACCTGGCGATCAGTAGGTAAAGACCCAGTGGCCATCGCCGTAGGCCCCCCGACAGACGGAGTGTTCAAAATCGTCGACCGAACAAGGGAGTCGGCCGGAACAGAAGAGGGTAAAATATAGGGGTATGTAGGATGGGTAATCTCAGGAATACCTAAAACCCTAGCTAAGGCAGAAGGAGTAACCCTAAAAGTATGACCCCGTAGAAAAGACCGAAACGAGGACCCATCAATGTCATGGATGTTAGCATAGAATTCCTGAACAAGGAGAGGGGGTGGAGGAGAGAGACCAACAAGTAAAGGCTCCCAACCCCTGGATACTAGAATGGCTGCTATCTCAACTGGTAGGTCAGAAAAGATTACCTCACGCTCCATGAGAACAGGGCGTAAGGAGAACTGGGACGTGAAGACCTCCTGAGCAGTAGCAGAAATGAACCTCGAACGACTGTATGAGGTCGAACCACTAGCAGGCTGGGAAGAGGGACGCGATCGCTTACGAGCCATCTGGCACACGTAAAGAGGCAAGAAATGAGACATATGAATAATGCAAGTGAAGTGATGTAACGTGACATGACACACGTGCACATACATGAGCCTCAAACAAAGATGTAACGAAAAACGCGAAACGACCCTACGAGCATAAAAAGCCTGTCTCGACACTCGACCAAGAAACCATGCACAAACACCATGAAGAAGAACCATGCAAAAAGGGAAACAACAAAACATGTAAAAAATCAAACCTAAATAGACTAAGGCATTTCATCGAGCATGTGGCGTGCGGTTCTTTGGCACAACTTTCCAGGCACGCAAGAGACATAACCCCGTACGCAATCACACAACCACAAACTAGGTAACATCCCGAACAATATGAAACAAACGGCATGCAAATCGGATTTACGGTATGCAAGAACCAACGCGATGAACATGGATGAAAATCACACAAAGCATAGGTAAAATACAAGCACAAATCAAGTAAAAATCACACAATGCTATGTAATACATGAATTCAACGTGCAAGAAACTTCAATCCAACGATGCTAAACATGCTAGAGGCTATAAACTCATGTAATAGAAGCAATGAATCAAACAAAATGGGAAGAGATGAGTAAAAGAAAAAAAACGAAAAAAACATAAAAAACATGGAAATTTTACCTCAATTGAAGTTAAAAAATTGGAATTAAAAAAAACGAAAAAAACATAAAAAACATGGAAATTTTACCTCAATTGAAGTTAAAAAATTGGAATTTTGATGTTGAAATGATGTGTTAGAACATCGGAACACCCAATTAACAATATGAGCAGAAGAAATTTCAGAGGATTGTGTGAAATTTGTGAAGAACTTGGAGAATTTGCAAATTGGAAACGCGAGAAATGAAGTTATAGTTCAAAACCTTGCACTGTCGCTCGAGCGAGGTTTAAGCGAGCCTCGAGCGACAGTGAATCTGTAATTATCGCTCGAGCGAGGTATGGAGCGATCCTCGAGCGAAAATGCAACTTTCAAAAATAGCACCAAAATTTTGAATTCTTTAAAATAAGGCATAACACTCTGAAAATTATGAAAATAGCCCTGAGTAACAAAATTTTAACGATGTGTAGCAAAATATGCAATCGAGCCCAAACATAAACATAAAGTCACAAACCCGATACCCAGCATATAGACAGAACATAAGTCCACACAGAGATCAAATACCCGTGGAGTCAAGTGTATACAGACCAACACCGTGAAAAGTGCCACGTAGTCCATGCAAGCTAGACTCCAAACCTTAAATTAGTGAGAAGGGACACGTGAAGCTAACCAAACAAAGGTGTATGTCGACCAAGTGACAATCAAATCCAATACCACGAGGACCTATATCAAATGAAACAAATGTCACATTTTTACTCCCCCTAACTTAATGATCTCATTCTTTTTTTTTTTTTTTTTTTAAACAAGCGAACTTAAGTGCAATGCTATCCTCATTAGGCGACAGAAATGACCCCCGTAGCGAACGTTGGGCCGGTGACTCCCAAGCCAGACGACC
>NW_019244793.1:83471-85373 GCF_002742605.1 Olea europaea var. sylvestris | reverse complement strand
GAAGTCTCATCCCTTCATCTAGATCCCCAATGATATTATCCTTAGGATGGTTAGATTTAACCCTAGTTGATGGTTCCTTAGAATGTTTATCTAGAAGTGTTTCCTTTTCAGATGTTTCAGGCACAGGTAGTTCAGTAGGATCACTGGAAACCAAACGATCACCATCTTTATCACAATTTCTAGCACTCTCCCCCTCACTCACACCATCATCTATCACAACATTTATAGACTCCATCACCACACGGGTACGTGAGTTATACACTCTAAATGCACGGCTATTCCTCGAGTGCCCCAGGAAGATCCCTTCATCACTTTTTGATTCAAACTTACCTAAGCTCTCTCTATTCCGCAAAATGTAGCACTTACTTCCAAATATTCAAATATACTTAACAGTAGGCTTCTTACCCTTAAGAATTTCATAGGGTGTCTGATCAGTCTTGGGTCTAAGGTAGACTCTATTAACTATGTGGCATGCAGTGTTAATAGTAGTGTTAATAGCTTCTTCCCAAAAGTGTAGGGCTAATTCCTTGCCATGAAGCATGGCTCTAGCCATATCCTGAAGGACACGATTCTTCCTTTCAACCACCCCATTTTGGTGCGGAGTGATAGGGGAAGAGAACTCCTGCATTATGCCTTCATCCATACAAAAACTCTCAAGGTTGAAGTTCTCAAATTCTTTTCCATGGTCACTACGCATCCTAGACACTTTGAGATTCGGTTCATTGCTAAACCGTTTACACAGAGACTTAATAAGGTCACAAGCATCAGATTTTTCCCTAAGCAACTCTATCCAAGTAAACCTCGAAAAGTCATCTACAATGACAAGGATGTAACGCTTACCACCTAAACTCTCGGTCCTAGAGGGTCCCATTAAATCCATGTGAATCAATTCCAGTGGTCTTTTGGTCAGAATTTTAGTGGTCTTCTTATGGCTCCCCTTAAGTTGTTTACCTAGTTGACATGGTCCACTCACAACATTTTTGCTAGGTCTTAACCTAGGCAGGCCATCTACCAATTTTTTCTTAGACAATTGTTCAAGACTCTTGTAATTCAAATGACCTAATCTTTTATGCCAGAGCTCACTTACATCAATTTTAGCGCTCCTACACACATAGTTAGAATTAGGTAGTACCCCATAACAATTGTCGGATGTTCTAACCCCTTCAAGGACTACCCCACCGGATGAATCATATACAGTACATCTCTTCTGCACAAAACTAACCTCAAAATCATCATCACAGATTTGACTGATGCTTAGCAAATTTGATTTTAAACCTTCCACATATAGCACATTAGAAATCACAGGCAAGCCAAGCATTTGTACGGTACTTTTGCCGAGAATAGGTGCAGAGCCCCCATCTCCAAAAGTAACCATACCACCATTACATTCATCAAGAGTAGTAAACAAAGATTTATTAACACACATATGTCTAGAACATGCACTATCAAGGTACCACATATTAGAATTTTGAGCTTTTAATGCAACATTAGCAACAAGGCATTTCTCTTGACCTGATAGTCTATCTAAATCACCCTTTTTGACCCAAATCCTTTTAGTCGACAAGTTACTCTTAGTTAGCTTAGTAAGCATCTCAGTCAGATGACTAACCTGATTGACAGAAAGCTAACCTGACTAGGAATGTTTTGACTTCTACGCTCATTGCCTAACTTGTAACATCTAGGCCTAGTGTGTCCTAGNGAAATGATGTCGTATATCGATGTGTTTTGTACGAGAGTGCTGAATGGGATTCTTAGAAATGTTAATCGCACTTGTATTATCACCAAAGATAGTCATAGTCCCTTGATTAATCCCATAATCACTAAGCATTTGTTTCATCCAAAGAAGCTGAGTACAGCAACTCCCTGCAGCTATGTATTCGGCCTCTGCCGTGGTAAGGATAT
>NW_019244793.1:57896-79439 GCF_002742605.1 Olea europaea var. sylvestris | reverse complement strand
AGGACTTTTTGGAATTTCTTGACAAAGTATGCAATTTCCTTATCCCTAAGTGACTCAGTGTCAGACAATTCACCTTCTTTATTAGATTTTAGGGCTATGGATTTTCCTTTCTTGTGTTGTGAGAGAGTAAGTTCATAGGTTTGCAAGGATCCTACCAATTCTTCGATCTTAACTTCATCTAGGTCCTTACTTTCCTCAATAGCAGTGACTTTAGGCCTAAATCTCTCAGGTAGGGATCTAAGTACCTTTCTCACTATCTTGGTCTCGGGAATTCTCTCACCTAGGTTGAAACTCGAGTTAACTATGTCATTTAGCTTAGCGTAAAACTCATCAAATGTTTCATCATCTTTCATTCTCACTTCTTCAAACCTAGAAGCTAGCATTTGCAGTTTTGAGTTTTTTACTATTTTAGTTCCCTCATGTGTTGTTTCGAGAATATCCCAAACCTCTTTAGCAGTTTCGCACATAGAGACTCGCCTAAACTCTTCTGGTGATAGAGCCATGAATAATGCATGAATTCCCTTACTATTCCAGTTACATGCAGCTAACTCATCTTTAGTCCACAATGATATGTCAGTGAGATGAATGTTTCCTGATACGATACTAGAGGGAGGTTTCCAACCATTTTGAACACTAATCCACACATGCCCATCTAATGATTTGAGGAATGCACGCATTCTAACTTTCCAATACGCATAATTACTTCCGTCGAAAAACAGAGGTATAGATAGTGATTGACTCATCTAGATAGCTATGGGTCAGGATTCGAGATTTAGCTCTGATACCACTTCAAAAACCTTACGTTCGATCCAACTAACACCTAGAGGGGGGGTGAATAGGTGTTCATGCGGAATTAAAAAAACTTATCAATTAATTCGTGCAACAAGTCACAAGAATTAGAGTTTGTCCAGATTTATTCACATGTCTTAATTACCTATGTTGGATTACCGGTAACAATAAATAAATTAAAGCAATAAAAGAACACAACGAATGTTGACGGAGAAACCCCAACTGGGTAAAAACTCCGGGCACAAGCCAGTAGAGATCCACTATTTGTAGAAGGTAACTTACAGTACGTCAGAACAATTGATCCCCTCAATTTTCTAACCTCCTTCCTGTTTGAGAACAAGACTCTCCTGGATCTAGCAGATCTGTGCTACCATCCCAGCCTTGTGTGACTTCTGCTTCCCGTGAATCGTCAAGCACTCCCGCTCTTCAAGCAAGTTCTTCCCGGATCTTCAATCTAAGGATCTTCTGGAAGTTTTATAGGATTTAGAGAAGGTGGTGTTTTGGTGTTTCAGGGTGTGATGTTTTTTTTTGCTTTTCGAGGATTTTGATCTTCAAGGATTTTAGAGAGAATCAATAATATGGTTTCAATGTGTATTTCCTCTCTATTCAACTCGAAGGAGACGAATCATATTTATATGGCTCAACGTATGGTTTTTGTGGCGCGTCAAAAAATCGCGAGCTTTTAAACTTAATGTTGCCCAGATAAATAGGTCGCTCGAGCGAGGGACCAGCGTGACTCGAGCGACGTCCACTTAGCTCGAGCGACCTGCTGGCGAGGCTCTAGCGACAGTGGTTCTGCAATCGTGGCTCGAGCGAGATCATGGCATGGCTCTAGCGAAATCTCGCCCCGTTTGCAACTTCGAGGCATCCATCACAACCCTAGACCTAGCCTTCAACACTTTGATTATTTACAACTCAAGTCCCTAAACTATTGGACATTTGACACTTTGGTCCTTGACCTTACAATTATGACATTTTAATCCTTGACTTTACAATTATTACATTTTGGTCCTTGGTCACAGATTTGCCAATTACATATTTCCTAACAGAGTCCTTTCCCAACCACCTCCGACTGACCAGTCCTTCAATAAATGGTGCACTGACAACGCAATTGTCAAAGGATGGCTGATTAACTCCTTGGAACCATCATTAATCAGCAACTTCATACGATTTCCTACAGTAAAACTTGTCTGGGACTCCATCGCTACCACATATTTTGATGGAAGTGATACTTCTCAAGTATACGAGCTCAGGTGTCGAGTTTCTCATCTCCAACAGAATGGAGGATCTCTTGAAAAATTTTACAATGACCTACAGGGACTTTGGCGCGAAATAGATTTTCCTCGTCCAATTCCCATGGAATGCCTGAAGGATATCAAACACTACAATTCTATCATTCAGGAGGGTCGGATATATACCTTTCTAGATGGTCTTGATGATCGATTGGATAAAATCAGGGGGGATGTTCTTCAGCTACGTGTGTTCCCTACAGTTGAACAGGCACACGCCCTTGTTTGTAGAGAAGCCATTAGACAAGATGTGATGATCACAGAAAGCACCGAACCCATGACAGGTGCTGCCTTAGCTTCTAAAAGCCTTAAGTTAGGATCAACGACCACAACTTCTGCACGATCTGGAGGAGAAAAATCCTCAAACAACAAAGCCACAAATAATGAACAGCAATGCTCATACTGTGAAAGCAAAAGACATACTCAAGAAACCTGTTTCAAATTGAATGGATATCCAGAATGGTGGACTGAACTCCAAGCCAAAAAATGCAAAGATGGAATGAGCAGAAGAATGGGCAAGGCAGCAATAGCTGATGCAACGGCTGGTGAAGATGCCACAACTCACCTTTCTCTTGTACCATCCAATGAAATTGCCCAAGTACCTATAATCATACAGGAGTCACCCAAGATTTTAACTCCCACTGGAATAAAAATAAAGCCATGTAAATTGGGCGTGTGTTTTACGGGAACGCAACTTCAACAACTCACGGAAATGAAAATAAAATTGGGGCATTTGGCTACTAGATTCTAATGCAAGCGATCGTATGACTTTTGATGCGGCTGATTTTTTCTGAAATCACTCTACAGAATTGCATGCGTGTAGAAAATGCTAACATAGTGATTTCTCTTGTCACAGGAGCCGGCACTGTGAATTTATCCCCAAATTTGAAATTATTTAATACCTTTTTTGTTCCTTCTTTATCTCATTAATTATTATCCGTCAGTCTAATCACTGCAAATTTAAATTGTGTTGTACTTACTTATCCTACCTTTTGTTTACTTCAGGATGTTCTCATGAAGGAGATCATTGGGCGTGGTACTAGGAAGGGAGACCTATACTATATGGAAGATTTCAATTTAGGGCAAGCACATCACATGAATCACCTCACCGGAACTAATGAGAAACGGATTCGGTTTTGGCATCATCGTTTGGGAAATCCATCATTTACCTATATGAAGTATTTATTTCCTAGTTTATTTTCACATATACAACTCGATGAATTAAAATGTAATACTTGCATTTTAGCTAAAAGTCATCGAGTCCCATACCCAGTAAGCTCGAATAAAAGTACTATTCCATTTGCACTAGTTCATTCCGATGTATGGGGTCCTTCTCCAGTCTCTACTATTTCTGGCATACGATAGTTTGTGTTTTTGTAGATGATTGTGCATAGATGACCTGGTTATATTTGTTGAAAAATAAAGATGAAGTACTGAATGTGTTCCAAGCCTTTCATGCCATGGTTCAAACTCAGTTCTCGAGAAAGATTCAAACTCTTCGCTCAGATAATGGTGGTAAATATGTCAATCATCGGCTTCAAGAATATTTCAGACAACAAGGTCTCCTTCATGAAACTTCATGTCCCCAAACACCTCAACAAAATGGAGTCGCTGAAAGGAAGAATAGATGCATTCTTGAAACTGCAGATTCTCTACTAATTGGAACTCACATACCCAACCAGTATTGAAGCGGTGCTATAGTTATAGTTGTACATTTACTCAACCGCATGCCGTCCAAAGTCTTGAAGTTTAAGACCCCACTTCAGGCCCTATCAACATATGTCACATTACCTGCAGTTTTGATGATCGCTCCCAAGATCTTTAGCTGTGTTGCCCATGTTCATTTCTACAAAAATCAACTCACAAAGCTCGACCCTTGTGCCATTCGGTGTCTTTTCTTGGGATATGCCTCACATCAAAAAGGATACCGGTGAAATGATCCCATCAATAAACGCACTTATGTGACTATGGATGTCACCTTCCTGGAATTTGATACTTTTTTCCACCTTCGATATCCAATTCTTCTCTTCAGAGGGAGCCTCAAGTTAAAGAGCCGAATTGGTTACAACTAGATTGAGCTAAGGTTCAAGACAACGAAATTCGAGGCAACGAAGAAATAACCAATGATAAAGTGCTTTCAATTGAGGAGGTTTTGGTATCAGAAACAGAAGTTGCTCCAACATCAGAAACTGAAACTAAGCTGTTCCCCACTCTTTAGTACCCGATGATGCATCTCCTGAGAATATTCGTGAGGTAAGCTCTACTACCCCTAATATGAATACTCCTATTATATACAACTTACCTGTCAGGCATAATCGGGGCAAGCCACCAAACTGATATTCACCAGATATTGAATAACGGAGGTCAAAATACCCAATTTCAAATTATGTGTCTACCGAGAAGATATCGGAGCCTCTAAAATCATTTGCACACAAAGTGACCTTGTTCCATGTTCCCACTGGACTTCAAGAAGCTTTAACAAATCCAAAGTGGACTCGAGCAATAAAGGAAGAAATGGAAGCATTGATACAGAACAAGACATGGACACTAGTACCCTTGCTAGAAGGAAAGAGACTTGTGGGATGCAGATGGGTGTTCTCCATCAAATACAAGGCAGATGGATTTATTGAGATATATAAAGCAAGATCAAAGGCAAAGGACTATAATCAGACTTATGGTATAGACTATTAGGAAATTTTCTCACCAGTAGCCAAGCTAGATACTATAAGAGTTTTATTATCTCCACCAGTAAACCTTGATTGGCATTTACACCAATTTGATGTCAAGAACGCCTTTCTCCATGACGATCTTGAAGAGGAGGTCTACATGGATGTTCCTCTAGGATATACAGTATCTTCAGGGACTAAAATGGTGTGTAAATTATAGCGAGCATTTTAGGGACTGAAGCAATCACCTCGAGCTTGGTTTGGACGATTCAGGCAATGAAAAAATATGAATTGCAACAAAGCAACTCAAATCATACGTTGTTCCTAAAGTACCAAATTGGCAAAATAACTGTTTTTGATAGTCTATGTTGATTAGATGACTATCACAGGGGATGATATAGAAGAAATATTAAGAATTCAAAAACAATTGGCAACTAAATTCGAGATAAAGAATCTAGGAGGATTGAAATAGTTTTTGGGAATCGAAGTTGTAAGGTCCAAACAAGCGATTTTTCTTTCACAAAGAAAATATGTGCCAGACCTACTATCAGAGGTGGGACTACTAGAATGTAAACCTCCTAACACGCCAATTTTTCAAAATCACAAGCTTGGTGAATATACGGATCAGGTACCAATGGACAAAGGGAGGTACCAAAGACTAGTGGGAAAACTCATCTACCTTTCTCATACTCACCCAGACATTGCATATGCTATAAGCGTAGTAAGCTGATGAGTGATTTACACTCATTATATTATGCCATTAATTCATGATTTTGCTATCTTGGAGAGTATTTTAGAAGTGCTAACAAGTGATTTTGGTGTTGTTTTGTAGATTGATGGAAGTGGAGAAAACAAGAGCTAAAAGAGCACAAAGGAAGGAAATAGGCAAATGACCAAAATGTAAGAAATCCAAAGTTCGAAGATTAAAATGCAATTAATCAAAAGTCATATCGAAACTTGAAATGAAGATTTGAGAGTTCTAGAAGCCAATTGGATAAAGGAAGGTGTCAAAGGGATCAAATTTAGTCAAGATATGATCATAAATCATTTTCCAACCAAAAAGCTTTCCATCAGAGCATCATATTGAGACTCTTTTTTGACATAGCAAATGATCGAATTAGAGAATAATATCTAAAGTAAAGTTGTAACCCTTTTAGTTAACTTTCCAATGCATCTTGAATCGCCTCTATCAGATATCGGGAGAAAGAATTATGATAAAAATACTGAAGGTTGTGCAATGCAATCGAAATAGTCCTCAGCGCCCAAGCGTCATGATGCTGAAATTTCGACAAAAAGTCAACACCCAGGCTCTACCATGCGGGAGTAATTTTTTTGGATTTTTAACATTCTTTTTCGGCCCAACTCATCTCCGAATCTTTCCCTAAACTCCAAGACATTATAAATACATAATTGAAGACCTAAATTAGGGGGGACCGCACACTAAAAACCTGTGGGATCAAGCCACGTTCTTGACATATTGGAGAGAAGACAACAATAAGGGAGATTCAAAAGAGAAATTCAAGAAGATTAACACCAAGCAATTGGAGATTAGAAGCATTCATTGGAAGAGGAATAAGATCTTGGTGCAAGAATTCTACTTTTTCTTCTACATCTTTATTACAAACTCGGTGATGTATTCTAAGACAATTTTCTACTTTTCTTCTTGTATTATGAGTAGCTAAATTCATTGTTAGAGGGAATAATGTAACCAATTGGGATCTTTTACATTCTCTTATTAAGACTTTCAGTTCTTAATTCTTCCATGTGTTGATTTTGCTATGAGTTGAATGCATTAAATTATCTGATCAATAATTTGACGATTTTTGTGAATTCTTTACAAATAGAGATATGAGTTTAGGATTTAGACCATGTAGTAAAATTCTGTACATTGGTATAATGAGTAGAGATACCTATACTATTTATTGCAGTCATAATTGAATTTCTAGGACATAGAACTCGTTTAACTAAGTTGAATTTGCATAGAGATATGAAATTTAGTTAGTTGAATAGGCTCAATGAGAACTCGAGAGGGGTAAATTGAATACAATAAGAGAATTCGACCTTGCACTACATTAGAATTGAGTTTTAATTTGAGATGTAAATGTGATCAATTGGTGAAGTTATTCTACCCTAACATCCATTCATTATTTGACTCTCCAACCAATCGTGTAAACATTCATTTCTTTTCTAGAATTTAGATTAAAACCCAGATTTTACAACCTTTAATTTCTTTTAGTCAAATGGTAGTTAAAGAAAAATTGAATTAAGCGTTAGAAAATAGTCCTTGTGGGATCGACAATCCGGACTCTTAGGTCCACTATTAGTAGTTATGAGTCGTACACTTGTAAAACAAAATTTTACAGCAAGTTTTTGGCGCTGTTGCTGGGAACTATTTTTTTTAGTCTTAATTTATTTTCTTATTTTAACTGTTATTTGATTTGTTTATTTTTCTTTTATTTACAGAAAATTGTGTTCGTTGTCTGCTCCGTGCCCAAGGCGACGATCTTGAACCATTTGATTCGGAGATCGAACGTACCTTCAGACGAAGACGCAAAGAACACAAACAAAAATAGCAACGTCAAATGGCTGACAATCAACAAATCCATATCCCTATTCAGCCAATTGGACAAATGGCTGCAAGAGTGGCACCATTGGAACAGCAGCATGAGCGAGGGAAAATAAATGAAGGTGATTTGCCAGTATCAATGTTTCTGACACTTATTGCAGTACCCATGCGCTCCAATATTGTGTATCCAGATTTTGGGGTGAATAACTTTCAGATCAGGCCAGATTGGATTAACTTGATGAGCAACACTCTACAATTCTACGGGCTACCTCGTGAGAATCCGAACACACATATCTCCAGATTTCTCAGAAACTGTCAGAACTTCCATACTCCGGGGGTCAATGAAGATGCTATTAGATTATGACTATTTCCATTTACATTGAGAGATGCTGCATTGGAGAGGTTAGATGCAGAGCCTCATGCCAGTATTACTACATGGGAAGAACTGACTAGAAAATTCTGCAACAAATTCTTCCCACCAGCCAGAGTAGCTAAAATCAGATTGAAAATTCAAAATTTTCAACAGAAAGATGGAGAAAGCTATCACGAGGCATGGAATAGATTTAATGAGTTGATGAGAGAATGTCCAAACCATGGAATCACTCAAGGAAACTAAGTGTAGTACTTCTGTACCGGACTTACACCACTGTCAAAATCTCAAGTTGATGCCTCTGCTGGTGGATCAATCATAAGGAAATCAGTACAACAAACCATGGACCTATTTGAGTTAATTGCCACCACATATTCAATGTTCTCATCAGAAAGAGTGGTACCATCAAAGGCAGGAGGAATGTGTGACTTAGACAGTACAACATCTACCAATGCATGGATAGCAGCTTTAACAAAACAGGTAGAGTTACTTGTAAAATTGTAAACACATGGAGCAAATGCAATGATGGCTAGTTCAACATGTGAGAATTGTGAGAGAAGTCATGCTATAGAGAGCTGCATGATGCTCACTTCTTCAAAGGAACAAGTAAACTTTATTCAAAATAACTCTCGTAATTTCAACTCATATGGTAACAATTTCCAGCAAGAAAGAAGATTAAGTTTGGGGGAGATGTTTTAACAATATGTGCAGAAGACGGATAAGGTGTTCCAGCAAATTGATACGAACTTTCAAAATCAGCAGGCATCCATCAAGAAACTGGAGATACAAATTGGTCAGATAGCACAACAACTTGCAGAACGTCCACAAGGGACATTGCCAAGCAATACAATGATAAATCTTAAGGAACAGTTGATGGCAATTAAAGTAGTGAAGAACGATCCACCCAAGGGCCCCGTAAAAGTTAAAGCATATGTACCTCCACTTCCATTTCCTCAAAGACTTCGAAAGAAGTTGATGGAGCAAAATATTCATGTCATAAATACAAAGAGCGAGGTACAATCGCCAGAGATCACTACAGAGAGACCTAAAAGGAAAGATGACCAAGAAGTGATTGATGAAGCTACAGGGTAGAAAAATCTGCACCAAACGCAACTGAAAATGGAGAAAGTACAAAAACATTAGCTGCCAAAGCACCAAGTCTAGGAAAAGCTGACATGCCTCCCGTTCCCTTTCCTCAAAAGCTCAAGAAGAACAAACAAGACACAAACTATGAAAAATTCCTCGATATTCTTAAGAAGCTCCAGACCAATGTTCCGTTCATTGATGCTATACTACAAATTCCAAGTTATACGAAATTTTTGAAAGAGATGCTGACAAAGAAAAGAAAGCTTCCGAAGTTTGAAACTGTGGCATTAACTGAGGAAAGTAGTGCAAGAGTCCAGAGAGAATTGCCTCCTAAATTGAAGGATCCAGGGAGTTTTATTTTACCAATTTCAATTGGAAATTCCTGTTCAATTAATTCATTGTGTGACGCTGGTGCTAGTATCAATCTAATGTCATATTCTGCTTACAGAAAATTGGGACTATGTGAAGTCGACTCAACATCAATAACACTACAATTAGCTGATAGAACAATCGCAAGGCCACGTGACAAAGTTGAGGATGTACTCGTAAAAGTAAGAAATTTAATATTTCCTATGGATTTCATTGTATTGGATATATCAGAAGATCGAGACATTTCAATTATATTGGGTCGACCATTCTTAACAACGGGCCAAACCCTTATTGACATAGAGAAGGGAGAACTAATATTGAGGATGGAGGACAAGCAGGGGATATTCAATATTTACATCAATTATGAGAAACCTCGCAATAAAAATGATTGCTATAGAATTGACGAAGAAGAACCACCTGATCAACAAAGCTGTCAGAATAAAAAAAACAAATGTTGGAGAACTTTTTGGTAGAGATAAGAATGGACAAATCAAAATTTGGAGAGCACAAAAGGACTGCATCAATGAAAATTGCACAAAGTACAATGATGGAATAACTTAGTTTGAGCCACCATGATAAATCAGTGACAAAAGTCAAGCTAATGACTTAAAAGAAGTGCTTCTTGGGAGGCAACCTAAGCTTTTATTTTATTTTATTTTATTTTCAAAGTTCTAAGATAGTTTAATTTATAGTTTATTTAGGAATCATCACCCATACCCCTTCTACCCATAGGTCTTGGAGTAATTAAGTTGATTATTAGATGTTTGAGCGAAGTAATTCTTGTTCCATGAGTTTAATTTTTCAAATTTAATTTTTTAGGAACATGATATCGCGAAACACTCAAACCAACATGGACATGGAGAAAATGGGACAAATCTCAAGTTTGGGGAAAAATGTAGAAGAAGAGTCGATCAAATGCAACACCAAGACACCACAACATCATAGGCAATACTGACATTTCAGGAAAGTCCTCCTCCTTTTCCTTTAAATTTCACATTGAGGACAATGTTTCAGTTAAGTTTGGAGGAATGACATCATTTGCTTACATTGTTGAGTTTCTCGAATGCTTATGTGTGATTTTCTTGTTTTATGTATTTGTGTTTTTATTCAAAAAAAAAAATTTCATTTCGTGTTTTTGTATGCTTGTGTGTGTTAGATAACTTTGCCGGTATTGATATGTGTAATTGAGAACATGCATTGATTTATGAATTGTGGACGAGTTATGTGTTTGTGTTAGATTTTTGCTTATTCATGTGAAATGAAAATTATTTTTGCATGTGAGTTGATTATAGCATTGTGCATGATGAGGTTGATTCAAGTTATAGGTTGAAATAGAGAACTTAGATGCTAAACCCAAATAACCATTAAATATCACAACACCCTTGAACCAAACTTAGGATGTTTTGATGATTGCACTGTTGTAGGGAAATTTGGAGATAAATGTGGATTTCGTGTGTGTTAATTTTTGTGTGGATTGTCTGAGACCAATAGGATGAAAATTGGGTGAAAACTTTAAGCTAGAGGTCGATTTTCGAGGATAAGTGTTTAATCAGGAGCATTGCACTAATGCCAATGACGACAACTTTAATAATCTCATTGTGAATCGTCTCTTCGTAGCCTTTATGACTCGAGTGATTAAGCCTGTAAGGGTTTAACTTGTTCAAATAATCCATATACATTGTTCTTCATTTATTCCATTGAAATCATTTCTTCCCCATTTTCTTGTTCTTGAAGTGGTTTGGGATTTTTCACATTGTCAAGCTTGTTTGATCTTGGGCATCTTTGGGAGGTGATTTTCCCAACAATAAGCTCTTCAAAATTCAATAAACTAGAGTATAGATTAGTTATCAACAAATATGAAAATGACAATCACAGGAGGAACTCATGAGATGTGGGCAGACACCTGCCTCAATAACTGCTTCAATTTTGTCATTTTTTCCATCAGAGAGGTATGAGAGAGCCCAGCATGCATCCGTAAGCACCTCTTCATCATTTGAGTGAACAAAACACTGAAAGGCTGGAAGCACTGCTCATACCTAACGATCCAATGAAAGTTCTCCCCCTTTTTTTTTTTTTTTTGGTCTTCATCAACCTGGGTGAAGTTAGTATGCTTCTTTCTTTCTTTTCTTTTCTTTTTTCCTAATTAAGTTCATGGATGTTCATGTTCAGACTTCTAAAGTTGATTTTCTGTTTAGTTGATGGCAAAAATCAGTTTGGTGCCTGAGGAGATTTGAACTTCTCCATAGATCTTTTTAGATACTAATATTGTCAATTGTTGCTAATTGATAACTCAATATATTTCAGGGACTGGTCAATTTGAAAAGACCAGATCACAAGTTCTTTCTTGCGGATAATGATGATTACGGCTTTGAGAATGGGCTTCCATTCATTGTGCATAGAAGGATCGTTTTTAGTCAGGAAATTCGCACGGCAGATAGCAAGATTTTGCAAACCTATCAATTAAAAAGCTGCAAATATCTTGGCCCAAAGGCAATGGATGCAGAAATGGCTGTCTTGATTTCAAATGAAGCATAAGTCATAACAAGGAAATTGGTCTATGACCCTTTTGTTGGCACTGGAAGCATTCTGATTGCGGCAGCTTATTTAGAAGCGATGACAATGGTTGGTAATATTTTGCAAAATTTAGTATTTTTTTTTCATTCCTGTTTGCACTGCTTATGATTATTGGTTGATAATTATTTCAACTGATTATTGGCCAGTTGTTATTGAAATTATCTGGTAAGAGTTTTACGTGTACCAATGCTGGACCTACTTGCTAATAAGAAAGTTTGATGATTGATTATTGACAAATCATGGCAAATACGCCATTGAATAACCCAAGTCAAAAAATAAGTCACTTTTATTTCTCAAATGTTTGTTTTATCAAATTAGGCAGAGCTGATTTTGTTCCAGTTTCACTAATGTGTATTTTTCAGTGGGCAGATGTTGACATTCGGCTGGTGCGTGATGACTGCGGATCTCATTGTAATGTCTGGAGCAATTTCAAGCAAGTGATTTATAGGCTTCTTTTTCGCCATCCTTTTGAATTGCTGTGTTAGTGGGTGAGCAAGTAATACCCTGTGCCTCTCGGTTGCAAGCTTTATTATCTGTTTGAATTTATTTTAATGATCAAACTACTGATTTCCAGTAATCAAATTTATTTTTCATCTTCCTTTTAAACATAACCTCTATCTCTGTGTATGCATGTTGGCGGAAAACAATGCCCACACAGCATAATTTGCGAGAATTGAGAGCATTAGGTTTGACTCCCCATTTTCTGGCATGTCGTTTCGCTCAGGTGTGGATGCATGACTGCTTCCTTTGAATAAATTTAAAGTAGACAAGTTCAATAGGATATTGCATTTCATGTGCCTTTCATACTTAACCTAGATAAGTTGGACTTCTTATGCTCACACCTCATCTATTCCTGTTAAACATTATTATAGAAATATCTGGTTAGAGCTTCAGTTGTTGAGCCTTATTCTCAGAAATTACTTATTTCCTATTTTGTGCTCATGAAAACAGGTTGAAACCCAATAAAACGAGTCAGAAAAGGCAGCGAGAGCCAATATTTGCTTTCATGAGTCATGAGAAAGAGCTGAGTACATCATCTGGAAGATGGCTACAGATGGAGAAAGTACGGCCCAAAAGCTGCTTTTAAAAAAAAAAAAAAAAAAAAAAACACAGCCCTTTCCCTAGGTAAACTTTAAACTCAGAAATTAAAGCACTAATTTAGTCCCACATCTTTATAATGCAACAATTCTATAACATTGAAACCTGTATTGAATATTTATCTCTAAATCTTATTCAGGTAAAATAATTGAGTACATCAATGCATATCAATTTATTAACATCTTAATCTTGGCATTTGATGGAGTACTGACTATTTCCATGGGTAATAATATAACCTGCTATGACATATTTAATCAGCTATTTGTAGATTTTGATAGTATTCTTTCCATATAAAGACTTAACTGCTCAGATTTACTAGAGTCTAATTCACTATGTTGCTGTTCTTGTAAGCTAACATTTGTTGTTAAATTCAATGTACATGTTCTGTTCCTCTCTTGACATTCGGTAATATCCACAAACACCATTTCGTAATACTTACAGCTTATAAGCACTTAAAAACACCACCAAACAAGCCCTCAGTCTGTATCTTAAATTTCATGTACAATGTATGGACTAAGGTGTTCGTATGCTGTTGTAGAATGGAAAAACGTTCGATAAATTGGAAGTAGTTGAGGGAATGAAGTTGGACAGAGGGTATATTTCCACGTACTTCATCACAGGTCACAAGAACTAGAAATGTGCAAGTCTCTCTACTGCTGTTAATGGCAATAAAATATTTATTACTAAAAAATGGACTCCTTGATGGATGAAGGTGTATTATGAAGCTCTCTAACAGCTGCAGGAATTGGACGATCCTCTCATTCTTATATATGGGAAGAAAATTTTAAACTTAAATGTTGTTGTGAAAGTAATGCAGTTAGTTTTGAAGGTAAATCTTTAAGCTCTGCCACTGTGGCTTTGAGCATGACCACTGGTCTCAATATGGCTAAAGCTGTGGCTCAGGGAGCTCCTCGCACTCATGCTAATGTAGGTTCATTTATCCCTTCCTTTGGGGATAATACAGATGGTTCTTATGCTTATTCACTATTTTATTTGGGTAGTTATCTGCTCGAACTCAAAGGCTTGAAGAACTTGCTATTAAAAAATCTAAACAATTGATTCTCGTGATGCCATCTTTGCCAAAAGCATTGGTAAGAGAGCAATACTTCTTTCTTTTATTGTTTTCAATATTTAATTGCTTTATTCTTGGTTCTTTATAATGTTTTTGTAAATTTTCATTCTTCATTAGTTACCTTTTTTTATTCAAGATTCATAAATGATCACTTCAAAACGGTGGATTTTCTTACCATTTTTTATTGTATTCATCACGTATTGCATTTTGATCAGTAGCTTCCACTCGTGTGTTTATATTCTTGTATTCAGAGTTTAGTAGCTGGAAGGGGGAAAAGCAGGTTTTTAGTTTTAATTTATTAGGATTAGTCAGGGGGGATAATGGGGCACCTTGTAATTGGGTGGTTGCTATTTCAATGCTTCCCATCCTCAATGGAGTTTTTTTTTTTTTTTAATAAGTTTATCTAATTTTTTTCCCCCTTCTTTTTATCCTTCTCAATTGAGTTTATTGTTGGATAATAAATGCATTTATTGTTTCCAAATGATGCGCACGACCTTATCTTTATATTTGACTTGGTTGAGATCCCAGTTGATTTCATTCTGAGACATTAAGTTAAGCCCAAGTTTTGAGTTTTGAGCATGGGCGGATCCAGGGACGGGTTGGGCCGTGCTACAGCCCGTCCCTTCAGTACAAATGTCCATTAGAAAAAAAAATTTAAGTAAAATATTTTTTTTATGTGCAATATATATTTTTTAATACGTATTAGCCCGTATTGAATTTTTTCCTGAATCCGCCACTAGACTTCTGAGTGCCCTATTTATTTTGCAAACATGAAAAAGTTAACACACTGTACAAAAATCAAATTTTTATGGCTAGCCACTTATTCATTATTTTTCTTTCTTTTAATGTCAATTTTTTTACCAAGCAAAATCTAAAATAAGATGTGCAGAGTTTATTTTGCCTTGCATTAGTCATTATAATTTAGTCATGAAATCTGTTTATCCATTATAATTGGCGACTTGTTCTACTATTTATAATTTCTTTGGTTACCTACGAATTTGGATATGATTAAAGATTGATTGTGAATTGTGGAACAATAGAAGTGCTATAACTAACTCACTCATAGTCAAAGTCAAGAAAATTATTTAGTCAAAGTCCAAAATTCAATTGGTCAAAGTCAATATCAAATAGGGATTTAAATGAAATAAATTATTTTATTGGGGTTTAATTTATTATGAAAAATAGTTAAATGTTTAAAATGAATAAAAACTTAATTTTAGGAATCTACTTATATATTATTGGAAGTAAAGGACTAGATTTTATATTAAATTGAAAAATAAGGACTTCCTATGCAAAAATGGGTTATGGAGGACATGTGGCAAGTAATTAACCCTTTGCCATTTTCATATCATATATACATGCATAAGGATAAGGCTAGAGACGGCAGAAGCAAGAAAAATCGAGAAAGAAAGAAGGAAGAGGAGAAAAAGGAAGAAAGAAAGAAAGGGAGAAAAAAAAAAAATGAAAGTTCGTCTATGTTGTTAAAACTTAAGTGGTCTACATTATTAAACTTGAATTCCTCAATTTTGAAAGGTAAGTAAAAAGTTACTTATTGTCAAGTATATTTGACTTTGTAGTTGTCAGATTGTTAAATTAAATTCAATCTTATTGAAGGGGTTAAGTATAATAAACTATGAAATTGAGTAAAGTGAAAAAAAAAACTAGTTTTAGTGATTAAAGAGTGTAGAAGTCGCTTAAACGTGAAATGATTAAGTTTGAGTATTGCTTATTTAATTATTGAAATTATTTAAAATAATTAATTATTTATTTAAAAATTATATCATATTTCAGACGACGATACTAATATCAGAACAGCTTACCACCCGGATTGATTTTGCGAACATAATACTGTGAGTAGAAAAATATAAATATTTTTAAATTATTTATAAATTAAGTTTATTATTAAAATATGTATAATTATAAGCAATTATGTGTACGAATTATATGGTTATTATGAAAATCTTTTTTATTATGATACATGTGGGATTTCAAAGATTGTATACGTTACATTGTGACTTGGTATATGAGACATGTGATATTGAGATTTGTTTGGTATATGAGATGTGATATTGAGATCGGCTAGAAAAGTATCCATGATTATATATTTCTTCTAGTTCACAGAGGGGGATTGGCCGTGTTCTATCCTATACGGAGGGTCTTGACCAGACATTGGTCTTGATCGTGTATATATAGTCACAGAAGGGCACTGACCGTGTTCTAGAATTGATTATGAGAGGTATTTGAGACCGACTTTCGTTCACGGAGGGGCCAAAGGCCCGTGGCGAAAGTTCTTAGCCTGAAGGGCGGATTATATATTTCAGTCAGAGAGTACATTTTTTGTGGATTTTCAGCACGTTTGATGTGATGAGATTATAGCATGGCTATCAGCTGATATTTATATCATAATTTTGAGATGATATTTTATGACATTATGTGAATATTTCACTTTTGGCTATAATTATGATGGTAGCTTGTGAATTATCAAATGATATGAATTTGATTTTCGATAGAAATGTAAAATTGAAAATGTATAATTATTTTCGAACTTATCCACTCACTGACCTATCAACTCATATATTTTTCCACGATTTTTCCTACAGGTAGCAAATGATTTTTTTTAGCTGGAAGACCCTAATGATTTCAGAATGAGAGCCACACGACATGTTGAATATTATAATTCATATTGATAAAACACGAAGTAAATATTTTGGGCCCATCGCATTATATTTTATATAAGCATTTGATTTTGTTGCATTTTTTGAAATAACTATTAGTTAGCCTTAGTGATAGATTTGACATCTAGTCAGCATCTATTATCGGCGCACATCACGTTTCGGGTTCACTAGGGTGATTCGGGACGGGTCGTGTCAAGAAGCTTCCCGTCAATGAAATCCCAAAGGATGTCCACGCCCTGCAGCATCCACACGAGCAAGTCTATAGTGCTGAAAGAGGAAAAAAAATAAAAATAAACATAAGGTTGATTCAAATGATTCTGAAGTGATTTCGTCGTGTGGTAGTCGTCTTCGAATATCAAGGAGAGGACTGGACATCGTGAATACAATAGGACAAATACTAACCTCGAAAATATTCCTTCAGCACTTAATGTAAGTGCTATGATTTAATCTTAGAATCACCTAGGTAAAATTTTTTATTTTTTATTTTTTCACAATAATGAATTTTGGGATAACGTAGGCATCTATGGTCGGGTTTTCCTGAAGAGAAATTGAAGTCGTTTACATATTTTGACCCTTTATGTTTTTGGCCTATATCCTGAGGAGTATTATAGAGAGATGGTATTGAGGCAGAAAAAGGACGTATTCTAAAAAAATTATGTTCTGGTTCCCTTCATTATGTCGCATGTGTTCTGTTCTTTTGAAGTAATTTTCCGCACGTCATAAATTGTGTCCATCTGGTTTTACATTTTACTACTTTCATCCAGTTAAACTCCACATCGGTTTGCTTTCTTATTGCAAATTCATTTATTCAGAGATGGCTGAAAATGTAGTTCGAATAAACATCAAGATCACTATGTAATTTACGAGAATTCGACATATATAACACGCTAATATTACTTTCAAAATAACTTAATTCGTGCATTGCACGAGCACGTGACTAGTCCTTAAAAAAAGAAACATATTCAACTAACTAATTAAATAACGTGACTTCAAAAAAATTTAACTAACTAATGAATTTAAAGACATAAAAAATTAATACTTTTCGTTTTCAAATCCTCTTGGTATTCTGCACCTCTCTCCCGCCACAATTTCAATTGATCCAAAGAAATCTGGAAAATTATTGTATGAGTGAGTATTTAAAAATATCCAATAAGATACGTGCAGCTTCTATGGATAGTTATATAACAATAAAATAAATAATTCTATATAACAATAAAATATACACTTCATACTACTTATCTCTTATGGAGTATATTAGTGAATAAGCAACACACCGATCTTAGGACATCTTAAATTCCTGTAGGATTTTATATCTCTTTCTAAAGAACCCGAAGGTCATTGGTAGGTCGTGCATGAATTACTGAATATAAAAGTATACGGAGTCAAACCACTTGCACAAAAGAACCTTACCTCGGTTATTGAATGGCTGAAAAGAAGATAAAATATTGTGCATAAAAATTCTCTTATTATTTTTCTATACTTTTTCTTCTCATTCTCTTTCTACCATGGCTCTCTATATTTTCTTGGTGAAATAATGGAAATTCTTGCAATATTTATAGTTAAAAATTCTCAACTGAGTTTGTATACAACTAGAATTGAAAAACTGTGTAATATAAGAAATTTAGATAAGAATTGGTTTCAAATAATAGAGTTAGTAGTATACTCTACTATGGTTTCCTGGTACAATCATCCCATTGAAAATGAAACATATGGCCAACTTGGATTTGGTTTCAAAATTGTTCTGCACTATTGGTTTCATATCAAAGAAAAATCATGTGTGGTTTCATATCAAAGAAAAATCATGTGTGGTAGGAATTAAAAGAGGACAAAACTTTTACTTAATTAATATTTCAGCCCCCACCAACTCTATTAACCTATTATTCATTTAATCGGACATAACTTCATGTAGTCTAATCCAAAATAACTTTTTCTCGTATTGAAAACTTTTAATTAGTTACAAGCTAGAAAAGAGTACAATATTGATATACTTAAAATCGCTCCATCAAGATCTAATTATTTGACCCAACATATAAAAATTTAAAACATATTTCGCTTTAGTCCTTCAATTTCAAAATATATACAACATATTATTCTGTAAAATTTTTAGGGTATTACAATCTCCCATCCTTAAATAATCTCGTTCTCGGAATTACCTCAATTAGTTGAAATATTTTGTCTTGTTTATCTTAATAACGTGCAACCAAAAGGCTTTCAGATAAGGAGAGGGTCACATGTAGATTGCATAAATTCTACGATCTTCTTTTACAGTTTAGGTCTTTTTGACAAAAATTTTCAATTTTACGAATATGTAAATCGAGAAAACTCAAACAATAAGTATGAGCTAGAGATCTCTTAAAATATATTTTTCTAATTGAGAAATTCCTATTAAAACTCATTTATTTGAAACTCATAAAAAAAGTTTGCAAAAAAGTAGACCTGGACTCTAATACCAAGCTGTAACACCCCAGATTTTGATAAACTTTGAAGTGTCACCAAAAACTCACTTTTCTTTGTTTTAAATGTGAAACTATAAAAACAAATTTCCTTGAAATAAACTATATAATACTGTAATACCCATAAATTCAAACTAAACATGGAGATTGTATCTTTAAAAACAAAAAAATATTCAATTAATTAATTAAATAACATGACTTCGAACAAATTTATTTAATTAATGAATTTAAAGACATAAAAAACTTAATACCTTTCATTTTCAAATCCTCTTGGCATTTTGCACCACTATCGTGCCATAGTTCCAATCAATCCGAACAAACTTGAAAAATTATTGTAAAAGTGAGTATTTAAAAATATCTTACAAGATAATTGCAAATTCTGTGGACAATTATATAACCATAAAATAAATATTTCATACCACTCTTCTCTAATGGAGTATATCGTTAACCAAGTGATACACCCATCATAAGTCATCTTAAACTTTCGTGGGATTTCATATCTCTTTTAAAAGAACCCGAAGGTCCACTAGCAATTCATGATAAATTCTTGAATATAAAAGAATACGAACCATGGCTCTCCATATTTTTTGGGGTGAAATAATGGGAATTCTTTCAGTATTTATAGTTAAAATTCTCAATTAATTTTATATGCAACTAGAATTGAAAAACCGTGTATTATAAGAAATTTAGATAAGAATTGGTTTCAAATGATGTAGTAGTATACCCTACTATTGGTTTCCTTATACAATCATCCCATTGAAAATAGGATGCATGGCCAACTTGGATTTAGTTTCAAAAAGTGTACAACACTGTTGGCTTCATATCAAATAAAAATCACATATGGTAGGAATTAAAAGAGGATCAGAATTTTACTTAATTAACATTGCAAGCCCACACTTACTCTATCCTACTATTTTTTTAATTGGACTTAACTTGATGTAGTCTACTTCAAAATAACTTTTTCCCGTGTTGAAAACTTCTAATCAATTACGAGCTGCAAAAAAAATCCAATGTTGATATACTAAAAATCACTCTATCAAAATATAATTATTTGGTCCAAAATTATATGAATTTAATTAAAACATATTTCACTTTAGTCCCTAAATTTCAAAATATAAATATACGGCACGTAGAACAAATAAATTTTATTCTATAAAATTTTTGGGGCATTACATAAAGCCATTTCAGGATGACTTGTAGTCAGATAAATAATACTGCCTATTATGCTTTTATACAAGTTAAGATCGATGTCCTTGCCTTGGTCATCTCTACAAATATTCATAAATGTGGCCATGGGATATCTAATTACCTTGGTATTTTTTAGACCAAATTTCTTTACGAGATTCTTCACATGTGAGATGAAGATTCTTGTGTCAACCTATTTAACCTACAAACCCAAAATATTGTTTGGCTTATCAACCATACTTATTTCAAACTCATTTTGCGTAGGAGTAACAAAGTCCCTAAATTTTATTTCAGACATAGATCCAAACATAATGTCTTCAACAATATTTGCGTTGCTATTAATCCACATTTGAGCTGTCTAATGAACAAAGTTTTGTCATCTCCCCCTCTCTTGTATCCCTTCTTAGTAGGAACATAGTCAATACTTCATACCAAGCTTATGGAGCTTATTTTAGCCCGTACAACGCCTTTTTGTGTTTGAATACATGGTTAGCATGATATGGCTCAATAAATCCTTTTGGTTGCTCAACGTATCTTTTTCATTTAAAATTCTATTCAAAAGGGCGCTCTTCACATCCATCTGATAAGTTTGAATCCCATCCAACATGCCACAGATAATAAAAGTCGGATATATTCAAGTTTGGCCACATGTGCAAATGTATCATCAAATCCACTCTTTCAACTTGAGTGTAACATTGTGCTATCAGTCGTGCCTTGTTTCAGACTATATTGACATGCTCATCTGACTTGTTTTGGACGATCCACTTTGTTTCAATCATATTTGTATCTTTTAGCCGAGATACTAAATTCCATACATTGCTTTGCTCAAATTGAGCCAGTTTGTCCAGTATTGTGATACTAAGATTCATCAACAAGAGTACCTCAATTACATTTATGGGCTCAATATGTGAGGTACAGCAAACATTCCACAGTTTTCTAGCAAGTCTTTGTCTGGTCATCATTCTATCTCCACGATCTGAGAGCGCATTTTGTAGTAGATGAATTTTCTGGATCCAGGTAAGAAACTGCCTTTTATTCTACAATTCACTGTCTTTTTCGAGCGGGTGAATGCTTGCAGTGGCTAGTGCAGGATCATCAGAACTTGGTACTGGCAATTCTGTCCGACTTCTATTTTTAGAATCTGTAGCATAATTTTTTTGGAGAATTCTGAGTACCTTCAATTTGTTTTACCAAATTCTAAATCTCATGTTCCTATGAGAAAGAGGAGAAATCATCAGTATCATCAATATTGACATTAATAGACTCGACAATAGTTTGAATCCTTATTTTATACACTCGATAGTCACGACTATTTTCTGACTAACCAATGAACACTCCCTCATAACTCTTG
>NW_019244793.1:33522-44606 GCF_002742605.1 Olea europaea var. sylvestris | reverse complement strand
GACCGAAACCAAAAAACTGACATAGTGGATTAGTGGTTTATAGGTTGTTTGTGCAGCAGTAGCCTCAGTACCCCGTTCTCGATTTCAACATATTTAATTACCGTTTGTAGACTTGTAGTCCCCCATATTTAATTTAGCTTCTCATAAGTCATAATTATTATTGGTTTATAATCATATTAACATTCTTCAACTCAACATTATTTTGCAGTCAGCAATACTTTGATGCTCGTACAAGCAGTCAAGCACTTAGCAAAAATGGCGTGGAAAACCGAAAACTTGAAATAAATGGAGTTCTTATACTTCCTCTAAGTGAAAACCTCTCACCAGGTTTTATTGTTCCTCTAATAATTTAAAATTTAATCTTATATTGATTTTGTTTTTTGTATTGCTTTAATATGTCTACTAGAAAGTATTTGTCTGGACATGAAAAAGGAAAAAAGAAAAAAAACTGAAGAATTTATTCGATCTCAAGTAGGAGCTATGGACAAGTTTTTTGGTAGTAATATTAATAATAAAAGAGAAAGTCCGATGAAAGATTTGGTTGTTGAGGAATTTGAAAATGAAAAGGTTCAAAGTGAAGATAATATGACCAAAGAGCAGGAAATTTTAGTGGATCATGAGCAAGAAAATATGGAGGAATTTGAAAAATGTGTACCGTTGCATTACAACATTAGTGATCCAGGGAATTGGAAAAATGTTGATCAAAACTTGATAGATTTGTTAGTGAAAAGAGGTCCACTTAGGGAGGATAGTTTTACTTTTCCAAAAGATTCAGAAAATAGACATTTCTCTTCTACATATTATATTCGACATTTAGCAAATGGTGAGAAGAGTGATAGAAAATGGTTGGTCTACTCAATTTCGTTGGATAAAGTATTTTGCTTTTGTTGTAAGTTGTTTAAGCAAGAAGGAAACAATATTCAATTAGCCAATGAAGGGATCAATGATTGGAAAAATCTTAGTTTTAGGCTTAAAAGTCATGAAACTAGTAATGGACACATGCATAACATGAGAAGATGGATTGAATAGGAAATGAGATTACAACAGAATCTAACAATTGATAAAGCTATGCAAGATCTAATCAACTAAGATAGAGAACATTGGAGAGAAGTTTTTGTGAGGATAGTTTCTATTGTTAGCTTTTTATGTAAGAACAATCTAGCATTTCGGGGGACTAATGAGAAAATTTACGAAAAAGATAATGGGAATTTTTTAGGTTTAATTGAAATGATTGCAGAGTTCGATCCAATTTTGAGAGAACACATTCGTCGTATTCAAGAAAAAGAAATTCATTATCATTACCTTAGTCACAAAATTCAAAATGAATTCATATTCATGTTGGTTGGAGAAATCAAAACTGCAATTATTAAAAACGTTAGAGAAGCAAAATATTTTTCAATTATAATTGATTGTACACCAGATATAAGTCATGAAGAACAAATGTCTCTCATAATACGGTATGTAGATGTCATAGCAACTCCAGTGAAAGTACAAGAGTATTTTTTGGGATTCCTTAAGGTGGATGATACTTCGGGGCAAGGACTATTTGTTGAATTATTAGATATTTTGAAAAAACTTGAACTGAATATTGGGGATCTAAGAGGACAGGGTTATGATAATGGTTCTAACATGAAAGGGAAGCATAAAGGTTTACAGAAAAGAGTACTAGAAATAAATCCAAGGGCATTTTACACACCATGTGGTTGTCATAGCCTTAATCTTGCACTTTGTGATATGGTAAATTCTTGTATAAAGGCTAAATCTTTTTTTGGAATTGTACAATGCATATATATATTGTTTTCATCTTCTACGAAGCGATGGAAATTTTTTCAAGACGATGTGAAGGGTCTGACGCTTAAGCCACTATTACAAACACGTTGGGAAAGTCAAGTCGAAAGTGTTAAAGCAATAAGATTTCAAGCACTAGAAATAAAGGCTGCTTTAAAACACTTGGTGGAAACGTGTGATGATCCTAAGACATATAGAGATGCTCAAAGCTTACTTTTTGACATTATGGATTTTGAATTCTTGTTTGGCATGGTTACATGGTACAATACATTGTCTACTATTAATAGAGTAAGCAAAATATTGCAAAGTGAAGACATGTCTATTGATGCTGAGATTAGTCACATGAAAGCACTTATTTCATTTTTTGAAGCATATAGAGAAACTGGATTTGAATCCGACAAAATTACTGCTAAAGAAATTGCTGATCAAATGGAAGTTGAACCTACATTTCATGAAAAACGTATTATTCATAGAAAGAAGCACTTCGATGAAAATGTTAATGATGAGATAACACATTCACCTGAAGAATCATTTAGATTTGATTATTTCTTGTACATAGTTGATCAAGCTCTTTCTTCGCTTAAGTTAAGATTTGAACAATTTCAAAAATATGAAAATACTTTTGGATTTTTGTTTGATTTAAAAAAATTGCAGAATGCAGATGATAGTTGTTTGAAGTGTTGGTGTTATAAGCTTGAAGAATTTTTGAAACACGACATGGATTCTGACATTGATGGATCAGAGTTATTTTCTGAGCTACAAATTGTGAGAAATAGTTTGCCAGAAGAGACAAAAAAGGCGATTGAAGTGTTGGACTACATAAAAATGATGGATTGTTTCCCAAACGTATGGATTGCTTACAGAATATTATTGACTATACCAGTTACGGTTGCATCTGCGGAAAGGAGCTTCTCAAAGTTGAAGTTGATAAAATCCTATCTTCGATCAACAATGTCACAAGAAAGATTGAATGGCTTGGCCATGATATCTATTGAAAATGAAGTTCTAAAACAAATTGATTGTAATAGTATAATTGCTGACTTTCTATCAAAAAATTCTAGAAGAGTAAATTTAATTTAGACATTTGGAAGTTTTAAATTATTGTTTTTGCAATTTTGAACACACACACACACATCTATATATATATATATATATATATATATATAGGGGCCCCATAAGACCCCCAAAATATCAGGGCCGGCTCTGTTTAAAGATTTTATGGTATATATAAATTCTATGCAATGAATGGTAGAATGTTAACAAAAATTATGGGTCATACAAACTCCGTGAATAAAAATGATGTTTAATCATCCTATAAACTTAAGATGGTTTTGCCAAACATACTCTTCAACTCCAGGCATTTATTGTTTGATTAGACGCTTCAACTATTTAGTAGTAATGCTATTCGTAATCGTCCTACATGGTATATACTTGTCGATTTGGTATTTGATATATCAATATACTAGTTTTTTTATTGACTTATACATCAAATAAAAAATTTTCATTTGTATGCTACATAGAGCGACTATCGATAGTCTTCACTGCGAATAATATTATTTATTTGGTTGTGACCGGTCTCTCACTCGGGTGGGGATGCTGAAATTTATTATTCATTGATTTAACGTTGAAACAACTGTAACCATGCACACTGACACAGGTAGGTAAAAAATATATTCATCATTTATGATTTACCAGATCAGACGTCCCTCAACATTAGGAGCTTTTAATTTTGCATTAAATTTGACAGCTAACTACTTCTATATGGTATTGACGTTGTGTAAACTGACATTGAAACTCATTAAATTTTGGTGGTTTAAAAAATTTGCCTAAGAAAGATTAACAAAAACTGTAGATTTTTAGTTATCTAAATTTTTTTCCACACACTTACACATATTGGGTTCTGATTCAGTGATTCCGAGGCCTATACCCCAAAAAAAAAAAATTTAATAAATAAAAATAATAATAATAATAATAATAAAATAAATAAATAGATTATACTCTCTCCATCCCATTTATATTGGCTTACTTTCCTTTTTTTTTTTTTGCCCCAATTATAGTCTTGTTTCTTCATTGCGAATGTTTTTATTTTGCTCATTTACTAATATACCCTTATTTAACTTGTCTAATTAAAATCAAATTTTTTCACTTAATTTTGAAATTGTACAAATATATAAATAAGGGTAAGCTGGAAAAGTTTTTGGCAAAAACTGATTTCTGTAACATTAATAAATAAATTTTCTTAATTCGTATGAAAAACAAAATAAACTTAAATAAATGGGACGAAATGAGTAATATAAAAATATATTTTTAGTGACATGTAGGATGTCAAGTTTTAAGGGGTCATAATCATTCCGTACCAATCTTTAACATCTTCCAGTACTTCATTTGATTAAAACTAATAATAATAATTCGTAGAAACATAAAATTAATAATCTATACCAAATCAAAATCTTGAAATCTATACTTCCTTAAAAACAATCGAAATTTATTTTATCTAAACGTAAAATCATTATGATGACGATACCAACACACTATAGGTGTTTGCTCAAGTGACTTGCCCAAACAATTCCAATCACACCACCATATTTATGGGTTGCGTATTGGTATCAAAAGTTAATATCAAACACAACCTGAATATTAATCCCGAAAAATGACATCCCAAAACAACAGTTGGTGAGCCCAAACAAGAGGCTTGCGAGGTCACGAAATCTTGTGGACTGTATAGTCCTAGGCACAAGAAGCGCTAACACAAATTTGCTTGTAGCTAACTGTCCAGTGTGTTGACTGGATGTATTCTCTAGAAAGTCATCCACCATAGCTTGTTGGTTGATAACATTGACCCCTTGACGACATAAAAATGTGACGTCTCTTTACAGATTTTATTTTATTATAGTGTAACGTCCTTAATATATAAGAATAACCAATTTGATGGTGAGGACCGAGGCGAATTCAAAGGTCAAGTTTATCTAGGGTGGATCGCGAGCGTTGAAAGTTTACTATCGACGACCAATGTCCGTGATAACGGGGTTATTTATTAATATTTAATTAAATAATATTAAAAAAAAATCGTATGGATTAAGACTAGAAGAACTAGATACACCACTAGAACTAGAATTAGGTATGAACGTTCATTTTGGATGAAAAATTTGTTCCATACTCTAGAAAATGCCCTAATTTATTTTTCAATTAAATAGGCAATATATATTAACAAAATGCGAATATTCAATTTACAATTAAAGTAATTAAACAAGCATTATTATATTAATAAAATTGAAATTATTTATATGCTTAAATCAATTTTATGTGCTTGTATGATTCCACTTTATCTCAATCGATTTTTTGTGAATGAAAAATAGAACCTTTTATTAATTAAATAAGTTTTGTTGAAGGATTCATTATGATACTAAAGTCAATTTTCCTACATATTCATCCACCATTAATTGATCAAACTCTCAAATCAATTGATTAGAGGAAAAAAAGAAAAGAAAAAGAAAATTAAGAAGATGAACAAAGCACCAATTAAAATGTTTCTACTTGCATTGCATTAAACCAGTAACATTGGAAATATATTATTTTGTTACATTATGTGTTGGAATGGAATCGGAATTTTTAATCCTTAATTGCATTCATACAAAAAGTTGTTTCTCACCATATGTCTTGGAAATGAATCTCGCCCCCTATTTACTTGAAAAAGTAAAATCGTAATTGAAGATATATGTGAATTCTCACCGTATCTCTCGAAATTGGAACACTATTAATCACTAATCAGTTTAATATACTCTAAAGAAGTATTCGCTTGTTTGTTTTCACTGATTTTGACTCTTTAATCCGTTTATTATACAGTAAGGGCCTGATTTTCAATTCTTTTCACTGATTTTGATTGTTTTTTAAGTGACAATGTTTATGAAGTTGAAAAGACCTTTTTAGTTTTTTGGGGTACTGACTTTGGGTAGTTCACGACCTCCAGATTTGTGGGTTGGCCTTTTTTAAAAAATTCTTTCAATTTTTAATCTCTAAAATAATCATTTCCAACTCATATATTTTGTTCAAAACAACTGGATGTCATCTTTTAAAATGTATTTTAACTAGATAATTACTTATAAGACAACTTCTATATGTAAAAAATTAGTTATAAAAAATGTATTTAGAGAGCCGCCACACACACACACACATAATCCTTGCATATTTTCATTCATGGCCATCAATATGTACTGTCAAATTTCTTATTTGTTTTGATAATCCCAGTAGATTAACCACATTATTTTGAATTCAAGAAAATAAACAAAAGAAAAAAAAAAAAAGAAAGATAATCCCAGCATAAAATTCAAGTTCTTATTTTGATAATCTTAGCAGAAAAGACAATTATCACTGTCTTCAATTCAAAAAAATAAAAAAAAATAAAAAGGCAAGAAAAGAAAAGATAATCTCCATAGATAACTCAAATAATTTGAAATGAAATTTCTTACTGATACTAATTGAATTCAAAAGGCACATTATCAGATAATTCAAACACAAATAAAGAATTCTTCACGTACAAAATACACAAAACCATAATAAAAGGTAATCCTCACTTTTCAAATTCTTATGTGTACCTATGCATGGAAATCACTTCATAATTATATTCGTTTTTTCTTCATATTAAAATCCAATAAAAATGATTTGCTTGGAAGAGTTTATTCGAAGCAATAATAATTAATCCTAATATTTGTCCATATACAAAAGAAAATGATAGGGTAAACTACTTAAATTCATAATAAATTGTAATGGATAACATACACATTTACTTCATATAATTTACACATACCTATTTTTTTCATATATATGAGCATATATGTTATTTTGTTCTTTAAAAAACTTTCAGAACCACTAAGTAATAAAGACCTGAGCATGGTTTGGATCGTTTTAAAAATTGTTATTAAAAAATCCAAAATTGCAGCCCTCATAAACACACAAAATCAATACTTTGAAAAACCCATAACCAGTACCACCAAAACTCCCAAGCATGCCCTAAATGATGATTTGTAACAAGTTTAATTTAAAATTTTATTTGTGTTGTTTAAATTCGTTTAATAATCTTTGTTGTTTTCTATCTAGAAATTCATTTTGATTAGAAGTTTCATTAAAATAGACAGGTTTTCAAAGGTTTGCATTTTTAAAAGATTAGTTTGGATTTATTCTTCTAAATAGATCATGAAACCTTAACCAATGTACCTTGCTTCTCTTATTATTTGTTGACCATATAAGAAGGATTTTTTGATTGAAAAAATCAATTAATTGATGCTGGGACTAGGATGGGAGATGTGATACCTATGATGAGATTTTTGACTGTTAGGATAAAGCCACATGTTTCTTCATCCAACGGCTACCACCTCATCTAATTCTCTGTAAAAGCTAACATCCAATGTCATTTTGCAGTTAATGCGATTTTACACTCTATATCATAAGATTGTTCACTCTCTCATTTAGTAATTTCTCGTAAATTCTCAATGCCCGATCACTATTGTGGCTCACGTCTCAAGCACGACTCACGCCCAAAATCCTTATACAAATACACTGACATGATCGTCGAAGTGCAAACGATCGCCTCCCAATCTAAAAATCGTCTTTTTGTCTAAGATCAAAATTGATATTTTCCAATCCAAATATTCCCTTAGGGAGTTTTTTCATAAATGGAATATTGTAATTTCCTATTTAGTTTCAAGATTTTGTATCATTTATATGTGTAGTTAGGATTTGTTGTTTGAACAAGAGTTAGTGTTGACATTAAAAAACAAAATTTATTTTTTTAATGTAGCAGTAGAGTTTTCTTACCAAAATTCTGGTAACATCTCCCCTTTTTTGGGATTTTGGATGTGTTTTGGGTTAACTTTCTATTTGAATGAAGAAAGAAGTTTTCGATGATATTTTGGTCGAAAAAATGCACTTCAATTTGAGAATACTAAGATTTACAGAGGGTTGACCTTAATTTGTGCCTTGATCCTAGATGATTTTTTTAGAGTGGAAGATTGAATCTCTAAGACTTATTTTCCTTAAGCTTTTTTATGCTAGAAGTTATGATTAAGTCCAAGTTCCAATATTTTGGCTAATTTTTGTGCTTTTGTGGCACTTATCATGCAATTTGATATGTACATAAATGGGTTTGCATGAAAGATCGTGCTAATTTAATTGTGTCCGAATGTGCACTTAAACTAATGTCTATGTTCGAGCCTAAGCGGGGCCTTTATTTTCCTCATTTGTACAAAGCTTTCGATTGTCCATTAACTCAAGTGTTAAGGTCATGCCCATCATGCTGTTAAAGTAGTACTTTGGCGATGAGGCACTTTACGACATCCATATGGAGGCTAGGATACTAATTGTTGTCCTCGATTTTAGTACATCTAATGTGACCAACAAATCCCAAGGCATCATACGTCCATTTAAGCCTAATTCCTGCATACTAAGACAAATCATTAGCCACAAGTGACTTTCTTCGACAGTGAAGGAGTTGGCCATGTACACTCCGATGGTCAAATCAGTAAGTTATTAAGTACTTGATGTGGAGATGCTTCAAACGTAAGCCTTCTATGTAAAAAGTAGTTCAGCTTTGGGGAAAAATAGTAACACAAAGATGAGCAACGTTATAGATTGACCATCTAATCTTGCATTATTCTTTTGAATGACACATTATGTGAACTTTTATAGTAGAAGAAAATGGATACTAACCATAAGATGAGATTATACATGGCCTCATCCATGCAACTAATGCCTATTGTTAAAGGTACCAATCAATAATAGGCATTTAATGTTAATACCATTTTGTTGCTTGAAAGTCTAATACAAGACTTAGACTAAACCTAATCAGCTGAATAGGATGGTGGTAGCAGTTAATTGTCACATGATTCACTTACTATGTATTTCATAAAAAATCTCCTGCTGAGTCATTTCCAGCCTTGCCTAGCCACGAGGGTTCAGATTATCATATAGGGTCGACTCTAGCAAATGGGTTTGGCTCTTCACAGAGGTTCAACCTTTTCATGGACATTTGAACAAATAGCCTCTTGGATAGAATGACCTAGAGTGCAGGATTAGGTTCATTGTCATGTAACTGCCAAGAGAGTTTTCGAAACCTCTTTGGACGAGGCATAACAATAGTCCCCGAAATATATGTATGGGTATTAATTATACATGGACTTTTAAGTTGAAATCTATATGTTCTTGACTTGTTCTTTATTCAGTTAGAAGCATCGCTGTGTTTTGCAAAGATATAGCATAACACATCTATCCCGGAATTCTATATGAAATCCATGTATGGATATTAATATATTGCGTAGACTTCTAAGTTAAAATTTGAATAAGTTGACTTATAATATGATGTGTGGGTAGGAAGTCACGACATTGTACGAACTTGGTTGAAGGCAAGGCTCTTACTAAAAGGATGAGACTATTAGTGCAGTTGGAGCTTGTTGTAAGGCTAAAATTCATGAAGATGATACCCTTAGTAAGAATGATAGCTTGTTATGTTGTTGATACCTATGATAAGGCTAAAATTCATGAAGACAATGCCCTCATTAAGAGGGCGAGTTAGTTGGGTAGTTGAAGCCTGTAATAAGGCTAAAAATTATAAAAGCAATGCTATTGTTAAGAAGATGAGCATGTTGGTGTAGTTCAAACCTATGATAAGGCCAAAATTTATTAAGGTGATGCCCTTCCTAAGAGGGGGCATGTTATGCAGTTGAAGCTTGTGACAAGGTTGAAATTCATGAAGGGGACACCCTTATTAAAAGGGTGAGCCTGTTGGTGTAGTTGAAGCATATGACGAGGCTGAAATTTGTTAAGATGGTGCCCTTGCTAAGATGGCGAGCCTATTAATGCGATTGAAGCTTGTGATAAGACTAAAATCTATGGAGGTGGTGCCCTTGTTGGTATAGCTGAAGCCTATAATAAAGCTGAAAAAGCGATACCCTTGCTAAGAAGGCAAGACTGTTGATACAGCTAAAGCATGTAATAAGGCTAAAATTTATGAAGATGATACCTTTGTTAATATGGCAAGTTTTTTGGTGTAGTTAAAACCTATGATAAAGCTAGAATTCATTAAGGCGATGTCTTTGTTAAAAATGTGAGCTTATTGATATAGGTAAAGCCTGTGACAAGGCTGAAATTCATGAATGCAATCTTGCTGGTGTAGTTGAAACCTATAATAAGGCTAAAATTTATTAAGGCAATGCCTTTGTTAAGACGACGAGCTTGTTGATGTAATTGAAGCCTGTGATAAGGCTGAAATTCATGAAAGCAATGTCATTGTTAAGAAAGCGACCCTATTGGTGTAGTTGAAGCCTATGGCAAAGCTAAAATTCATTAAGGCAATGTCTTTGCTAAGAAGGCAAGCATGTTGATGCAGTTAAAACTTCTGATAAGTTTAAAATTTATGAAGGCAATGCCTCTATTAAGATGTTAAGCCCATTGATGCAGTTGATTCCTATGATAAGGCTAAAATTCATGAAGTCGACACCCTTGTTAAGAGGGTGAGCCCATTGGTATAGTTGGAGCCTATGTAGGCTCGTATTAGCAGACACAAAACAAAGCTTTGAAGAGAGATTGATAGGATGCGTGTTGCAACGGTTTGAAAACTTCCCTTTTTTCCAAGATGAGGATAGCGAAGCAAATTTATTTTTACCATACGCGTATTACATGCACATTAATTTCGTAATGATAACAATCAATTATAGATAGCAAAAGGCTAAGCACGATTTGATCTGGTTCATCTATTCAAATTTAAATGGATGCCTTTTGGGTTTCAATGGTCCAAGTCAAAGGCACATTTGTATGTCCCAGATTGAGTATTTCTTATCTAATAGTCAAGGTTCATCTTGCTAGCCTATAAAATGAGGCCTTAAAACATTTGTCATGCATTTTACACTTTGCTAAAAAACCTTCAAGCAAGCAAAAAGTCCTTTGCATTTCTCCTGCAACATTAAAAAATTTTCTGGCGAGCAATTAAACTTCCTTCATCTAGTTGATCTATTTGATGCATGTGAAAGTGACGAGCTATTTTCTTGGGTTTTATCTTGAAAAATTATTAAATGGTCTCTTCCTCGAAACCAAAAACCAAAAAGGGTCTTCTAGGAAGGTTGATATCGCCACAATATGCACTAAGGTTGCTCTACCTCCAACAATTCCTACTGAGAGGATTATGGAGGTGATGGTGGCCCCATAGTTCATAGATGATGCATTAAGGCCTATAGACCATAGTATTAGATGGGGTAGGCCTTTATGGCCGACCTATATCGCGGAGAGCGAACTAAGAACCTTTAGAGAGC